>NW_027368387.1:0-50279 GCF_046119375.1 Phyllobates terribilis | reverse complement strand
AATGAATATTGTAAAGCACAAACAGTAATTTCTCCAGCCCAATTGCAAGGTGCAAATTCTGAAATTTTTGTTGCTTTTTCCTGCTCCTCTTAGCATGATAAAGAAGATTCAAAGAGAGTGAGATGCCAGCTCCTTTCATTCAGTCAGTAGCTTCAAACATTTCTGGTATATGAATAACATGATGTTTTTCAATGGCAAAAATCAATGAATATTGTAAATGCACAAACAGTAATTTCTCCGCATTGCAAGGTGCAATTCTGAAATTTTTTGCTTTTTCCTGCTCCTCTTAGCATGATAAAGAAGATTCAAAGAGAGTGAGATGCCAGCTCCTTTCATTCAGTCAGTAGCTTCAATCATTTCTGGACGTTTTTCAATGGCAAAAATCAATGAATATTGTAAATGCACAAACAGTAATTTCTCCGCATTGCAAGGTGCAATTCTGAAATTTTTTGCTTTTTCCTGCTCCTCTTAGCATGATAAAGAAGATTCAAAGAGAGTGAGATGCCAGCTCCTTTCATTCAGTCAGTAGCTTCAATCATTTCTGGTATATGAATAACATGATGTTTTTCAATGGCAAAAATCAATGAATATTGTAAATGCACAAACAGTAATTTCTCCGCATTGCAAGGTGCAATTCTGAAATTTTTTGCTTTTTCCTGCTCCTCTTAGCATGATAAAAGAAGATTCAAAGAGAGTGAGATGCCAGCTCCTTTCATTCAGTCAGTAGCTTCAATCATTTCTGGACGTTTTTCAATGGCAAAAATCAATGAATATTGTAAATGCACAAACAGTAATTTCTCCGCATTGCAAGGTGCAATTCTGAAATTTTTTGCTTTTTCCTGCTCCTCTTAGCATGATAAAGAAGATTCAAAGAGAGTGAGATGCCAGCTCCTTTCATTCAGTCAGTAGCTTCAATCATTTCTGGATAATAACATGTTTTTCAATGGCAAAAATCAATGAATATTGTAAATGCACAAACAGTAATTTCTCCGCATTGCAAGGTGCAATTCTGAAATTTTTTGCTTTTTCCTGCTCCTCTTAGCATGATAAAGAAGATTCAAAGAGAGTGAGATGCCAGCTCCTTTCATTCAGTCAGTAGCTTCAAACATTTCTTGTATATGAATAACATGATGTTTTTCAATGGCAAAAATCAATGAATATTGTAAATGCACAAACAGTAATTTCTCCGCATTGCAAGGTGCAATTCTGAAATTTTTTGCTTTTTCCTGCTCCTCTTAGCATGATAAAGAAGATTCAAAGAGAGTGAGATGCCAGCTCCTTTCATTCAGTCAGTAGCTTCAATCATTTCTGGACGTTTTTCAATGGCAAAAATCAATGAATATTGTAAATGCACAAACAGTAATTTCTCCGCATTGCAAGGTGCAATTCTGAAATTTTTTGCTTTTTCCTGCTCCTCTTAGCATGATAAAGAAGATTCAAAGAGAGTGAGATGCCAGCTCCTTTCATTCAGTCAGTAGCTTCAATCATTTCTGGTATATGAATAACATGATGTTTTTCAATGGCAAAAATCAATGAATATTGTAAATGCACAAACAGTAATTTCTCCGCATTGCAAGGTGCAATTCTGAAATTTTTTGCTTTTTCCTGCTCCTCTTAGCATGATAAAGAAGATTCAAAGAGAGTGAGATGCCAGCTCCTTTCATTCAGTCAGTAGCTTCAATCATTTCTGGTATAGAATAACATGATGTTTTTCAATGGCAAAAATCAATGAATATTGTAAATGCACAAACAGTAATTTCTCCGCATTGCAAGGTGCAATTCTGAAATTTTTTGCTTTTTCCTGCTCCTCTTAGCATGATAAAGAAGATTCAAAGAGAGTGAGATGCCAGCTACTTTCATTCAGTCAGTAGCTTCAATCATTTCTGGTATAAGGACAAACATGATGTTTTTCAATGGCAAAAATCAATGAATATTGTAAATGCACAAACAGTAATTTCTCCGCATTGCAAGGTGCAATTCTGAAATTTTTTGCTTTTTCCTGCTCCTCTTAGCATGATAAAGAAGATTCAAAGAGAGTGAGATGCCAGCTCCTTTCATTCAGTCAGTAGCTTCAAACATTTCTGGTATATGAATAACATGATGTTTTTCAATGGCAAAAATCAATGAATATTGTAAATGCACAAACAGTAATTTCTCCGCATTGCAAGGTGCAATTCTGAAATTTTTTGCTTTTTCCTGCTCCTCTTAGCATGATAAAGAAGATTCAAAGAGAGTGAGATGCCAGCTCCTTTCATTCAGTCAGTAGCTTCAAACATTTCTGGTATATGAATAACATGATGTTTTTCAATGGCAAAAATCAATGAATATTGTAAATGCACAAACAGTAATTTCTCCGCATTGCAAGGTGCAATTCTGAAATTTTTTGCTTTTTCCTGCTCCTCTTAGCATGATAAAGAAGATTCAAAGAGAGTGAGATGCCAGCTCCTTTCATTCAGTCAGTAGCTTCAATCATTTCTGGGTAAATGACGTTTTTCAATGGCAAAAATCAATGAATATTGTAAATGCACAAACAGTAATTTCTCCGCATTGCAAGGTGCAATTCTGAAATTTTTTGCTTTTTCCTGCTCCTCTTAGCATGATAAAGAAGATTCAAAGAGAGTGAGATGCCAGCTCCTTTCATTCAGTCAGTAGCTTCAATCATTTCTGGACGTTTTTCAATGGCAAAAATCAATGAATATTGTAAATGCACAAACAGTAATTTCTCCGCATTGCAAGGTGCAATTCTGAAATTTTTTGCTTTTTCCTGCTCCTCTTAGCATGATAAAGAAGATTCAAAGAGAGTGAGATGCCAGCTCCTTTCATTCAGTCAGTAGCTTCAAACATTTCTGGTATATGAATAACATGATGTTTTTCAATGGCAAAAATCAATGAATATTGTAAATGCACAAACAGTAATTTCTCCGCATTGCAAGGTGCAATTCTGAAATTTTTTGCTTTTTCCTGCTCCTCTTAGCATGATAAAGAAGATTCAAAGAGAGTGAGATGCCAGCTCCTTTCATTCAGTCAGTAGCTTCAATCATTTCTGGACGTTTTTCAATGGCAAAAATCAATGAATATTGTAAATGCACAAACAGTAATTTCTCCGCATTGCAAGGTGCAATTCTGAAATTTTTTGCTTTTTCCTGCTCCTCTTAGCATGATAAAGAAGATTCAAAGAGAGTGAGATGCCAGCTCCTTTCATTCAGTCAGTAGCTTCAAACATTTCTTGTATATGAATAACATGATGTTTTCAATGGCAAAAATCAATGAATATTGTAAAAGCACAAACAGTAATTTCTCCGCATTGCAAGGTGCAATTCTGAAATTTTTTGCTTTTTCCTGCTCCTCTTAGCATGATAAAGAAGATTCAAAGAGAGTGAGATGCCAGCTCCTTTCATTCAGTCAGTAGCTTCAATCATTTCTTGACGTTTTTCAATGGCAAAAATCAATGAATATTGTAAATGCACAAACAGTAATTTCTCCGCATTGCAAGGTGCAATTCTGAAATTTTTTGCTTTTTCCTGCTCCTCTTAGCATGATAAAGAAGATTCAAAGAGAGTGAGATGCCAGCTCCTTTCATTCAGTCAGTAGCTTCAATCATTTCTGGTATATGAATAACATGATGTTTTTCAATGGCAAAAATCAATGAATATTGTAAATGCACAAACAGTAATTTCTCCGCATTGCAAGTTGCAATTCTGAAATTTTTTGCTTTTTCCTGCTCCTCTTAGCATGATAAAGAAGATTCAAAGAGAGTGAGATGCCAGCTCCTTTCATTCAGTCAGTAGCTTCAATCATTTCTGGACGTTTTTCAATGGCAAAAATCAATGAATATTGTAAATGCACAAACAGTAATTTCTCCGCATTGCAAGGTGCAATTCTGAAATTTTTTGCTTTTTCCTGCTCCTCTTAGCATGATAAAGAAGATTCAAAGAGAGTGAGATGCCAGCTCCTTTCATTCAGTCAGTAGCTTCAAACATTTCTGGTATATGAATAACATGATGTTTTCAATGGCAAAAATCAATGAATATTGTAAATGCACAAACAGTAATTTCTCCGCATTGCAAGGTGCAATTCTGAAATTTTTTGCTTTTTCCTGCTCCTCTTAGCATGATAAAGAAGATTCAAAGAGAGTGAGATGCCAGCTCCTTTCATTCAGTCAGTAGCTTCAATCATTTCTGGACGTTTTTCAATGGCAAAAATCAATGAATATTGTAAATGCACAAACAGTAATTTCTCCGCATTGCAAGGTGCAATTCTGAAATTTTTTGCTTTTTCCTGCTCCTCTTAGCATGATAAAGAAGATTCAAAGAGAGTGAGATGCCAGCTCCTTTCATTCAGTCAGTAGCTTCAAACATTTCTGGTATATGAATAACATGATGTTTTTCAATGGCAAAAATCAATGAATATTGTAAATGCACAAACAGTAATTTCTCCGCATTGCAAGGTGCAATTCTGAAATTTTTTGCTTTTTCCTGCTCCTCTTAGCATGATAAAGAAGATTCAAAGAGAGTGAGATGCCAGCTCCTTTCATTCAGTCAGTAGCTTCAAACATTTCTGGTATATGAATAACATGATGTTTTTCAATGGCAAAAATCAATGAATATTGTAAATGCACAAACAGTAATTTCTCCGCATTGCAAGGTGCAATTCTGAAATTTTTTGCTTTTTCCTGCTCCTCTTAGCATGATAAAGAAGATTCAAAGAGAGTGAGATGCCAGCTCCTTTCATTCAGTCAGTAGCTTCAATCATTTCTGGACGTTTTTCAATGGCAAAAATCAATGAATATTGTAAATGCACAAACAGTAATTTCTCCGCATTGCAAGGTGCAATTCTGAAATTTTTTGCTTTTTCCTGCTCCTCTTAGCATGATAAAGAAGATTCAAAGAGAGTGAGATGCCAGCTCCTTTCATTCAGTCAGTAGCTTCAATCATTTCTGGACGTTTTTCAATGGCAAAAATCAATGAATATTGTAAATGCACAAACAGTAATTTCTCCGCATTGCAAGGTGCAATTCTGAAATTTTTTGCTTTTTCCTGCTCCTCTTAGCATGATAAAGAAGATTCAAAGAGAGTGAGATGCCAGCTCCTTTCATTCAGTCAGTAGCTTCAAACATTTCTGGTATATGAATAACATGATGTTTTTCAATGGCAAAAATCAATGAATATTGTAAATGCACAAACAGTAATTTCTCCGCATTGCAAGGTGCAATTCTGAAATTTTTTGCTTTTTCCTGCTCCTCTTAGCATGATAAAGAAGATTCAAAGAGAGTGAGATGCCAGCTCCTTTCATTCAGTCAGTAGCTTCAATCATTTCTGGACGTTTTTCAATGGCAAAAATCAATGAATATTGTAAATGCACAAACAGTAATTTCTCCGCATTGCAAGGTGCAATTCTGAAATTTTTTGCTTTTTCCTGCTCCTCTTAGCATGATAAAGAAGATTCAAAGAGAGTGAGATGCCAGCTCCTTTCATTCAGTCAGTAGCTTCAAACATTTCTGGTATATGAATAACATGATGTTTTTCAATGGCAAAAATCAATGAATATTGTAAAAGCACAAACAGTAATTTCTCCGCATTGCAAGGTGCAATTCTGAAATTTTTTGCTTTTTCCTGCTCCTCTTAGCATGATAAAGAAGATTCAAAGAGAGTGAGATGCCAGCTCCTTTCATTCAGTCAGTAGCTTCAATCATTTCTTGTATATGAATAACGTTTTTCAATGGCAAAAATCAATGAATATTGTAAATGCACAAACAGTAATTTCTCCGCATTGCAAGGTGCAATTCTGAAATTTTTTGCTTTTTCCTGCTCCTCTTAGCATGATAAAGAAGATTCAAAGAGAGTGAGATGCCAGCTCCTTTCATTCAGTCAGTAGCTTCAATCATTTCTGGTATATGAATAACATGATGTTTTTCAATGGCAAAAATCAATGAATATTGTAAATGCACAAACAGTAATTTCTCCGCATTGCAAGTTGCAATTCTGAAATTTTTTGCTTTTTCCTGCTCCTCTTAGCATGATAAAGAAGATTCAAAGAGAGTGAGATGCCAGCTCCTTTCATTCAGTCAGTAGCTTCAATCATTTCTGGACGTTTTTCAATGGCAAAAATCAATGAATATTGTAAATGCACAAACAGTAATTTCTCCGCATTGCAAGGTGCAATTCTGAAATTTTTTGCTTTTTCCTGCTCCTCTTAGCATGATAAAGAAGATTCAAAGAGAGTGAGATGCCAGCTCCTTTCATTCAGTCAGTAGCTTCAAACATTTCTGGTATATGAATAACATGATGTTTTCAATGGCAAAAATCAATGAATATTGTAAATGCACAAACAGTAATTTCTCCGCATTGCAAGGTGCAAGTCTGAAATTTTTTGCTTTTTCCTGCTCCTCTTAGCATGGTAAAGAAGATTCAAAGAGAGTGAGATGCCAGCTACTTTCATTCAGTCAGTAGCTTCAATCATTTCTGGAAGAAACATGACCGTTTTTCAATGGTAAAAATCAATGAATATTGTAAATGCACAAACAGTAATTTCTCCACATTGCAAGGTGCAATTCTGAAATTTTTTGCTTTTTCCTGCTCCTCTTAGCATGATAAAGAAGATTCAAAGAGAGTGAGATGCCAGCTCCTTTCATTCAGTCAGTAGCTTCAAACATTTCTGGTATATGAATAACATGATGTTTTTCAATGGCAAAAATCAATGAATATTGTAAATGCACAAACAGTAATTTCTCCGCATTGCAAGGTGCAATTCTGAAATTTTTTGCTTTTTCCTGCTCCTCTTAGCATGATAAAGAAGATTCAAAGAGAGTGAGATGCCAGCTCCTTTCATTCAGTCAGTAGCTTCAAACATTTCTGGTATATGAATAACATGATGTTTTTCAATGGCAAAAATCAATGAATATTGTAAATGCACAAACAGTAATTTCTCCGCATTGCAAGGTGCAATTCTGAAATTTTTTGCTTTTTCCTGCTCCTCTTAGCATGATAAAGAAGATTCAAAGAGAGTGAGATGCCAGCTCCTTTCATTCAGTCAGTAGCTTCAATCATTTCTGGACGTTTTTCAATGGCAAAAATCAATGAATATTGTAAATGCACAAACAGTAATTTCTCCGCATTGCAAGGTGCAATTCTGAAATTTTTTGCTTTTTCCTGCTCCTCTTAGCATGATAAAGAAGATTCAAAGAGAGTGAGATGCCAGCTCCTTTCATTCAGTCAGTAGCTTCAATCATTTCTGGACGTTTTTCAATGGCAAAAATCAATGAATATTGTAAATGCACAAACAGTAATTTCTCCGCATTGCAAGGTGCAATTCTGAAATTTTTTGCTTTTTCCTGCTCCTCTTAGCATGATAAAGAAGATTCAAAGAGAGTGAGATGCCAGCTCCTTTCATTCAGTCAGTAGCTTCAAACATTTCTGGTATATGAATAACATGATGTTTTTCAATGGCAAAAATCAATGAATATTGTAAATGCACAAACAGTAATTTCTCCGCATTGCAAGGTGCAATTCTGAAATTTTTTGCTTTTTCCTGCTCCTCTTAGCATGATAAAGAAGATTCAAAGAGAGTGAGATGCCAGCTCCTTTCATTCAGTCAGTAGCTTCAATCATTTCTGGACGTTTTTCAATGGCAAAAATCAATGAATATTGTAAATGCACAAACAGTAATTTCTCCGCATTGCAAGGTGCAATTCTGAAATTTTTTGCTTTTTCCTGCTCCTCTTAGCATGATAAAGAAGATTCAAAGAGAGTGAGATGCCAGCTCCTTTCATTCAGTCAGTAGCTTCAATCATTTCTGGACGTTTTTCAATGGGAAAAATCAATGAATATTGTAAATGCACAAACAGTAATTTCTCCGCATTGCAAGGTGCAATTCTGAAATTTTTTGCTTTTTCCTGCTCCTCTTAGCATGATAAAGAAGATTCAAAGAGAGTGAAGATGCCAGCTCCTTTCATTCAGTCAGTAGCTTCAATCATTTCTGGTATATGAATAACATGATGTTTTTCAATGGCAAAAATCAATGAATATTGTAAATGCACAAACAGTAATTTCTCCGCATTGCAAGGTGCAATTCTGAAATTTTTTGCTTTTTCCTGCTCCTCTTAGCATGATAAAGAAGATTCAAAGAGAGTGAGATGCCAGCTCCTTTCATTCAGTCAGTAGCTTCAATCATTTCTGGACGTTTTTCAATGGCAAAAATCAATGAATATTGTAAATGCACAAACAGTAATTTCTCCGCATTGCAAGGTGCAATTCTGAAATTTTTTGCTTTTTCCTGCTCCTCTTAGCATGATAAAGAAGATTCAAAGAGAGTGAGATGCCAGCTCCTTTCATTCAGTCAGTAGCTTCAATCATTTCTGGACGTTTTTCAATGGCAAAAATCAATGAATATTGTAAATGCACAAACAGTAATTTCTCCGCATTGCAAGGTGCAATTCTGAAATTTTTTGCTTTTTCCTGCTCCTCTTAGCATGATAAAGAAGATTCAAAGAGAGTGAGATGCCAGCTCCTTTCATTCAGTCAGTAGCTTCAAACATTTCTTGTATATGAATAACATGATGTTTTTCAATGGCAAAAATCAATGAATATTGTAAAAGCACAAACAGTAATTTCTCCGCATTGCAAGGTGCAATTCTGAAATTTTTTGCTTTTTCCTGCTCCTCTTAGCATGATAAAGAAGATTCAAAGAGAGTTAGATGCCAGCTCCTTTCATTCAGTCAGTAGCTTCAAACATTTCTGGTATATGAATAACATGATGTTTTTCAATGGCAAAAATCAATGAATATTGTAAAAGCACAAACAGTAATTTCTCCGCATTGCAAGGTGCAATTCTGAAATTTTTTGCTTTTTCCTGCTCCTCTTAGCATGATAAAGAAGATTCAAAGAGAGTGAGATGCCAGCTCCTTTCATTCAGTCAGTAGCTTCAATCATTTCTGGACGTTTTTCAATGGCAAAAATCAATGAATATTGTAAATGCACAAACAGTAATTTCTCCGCATTGCAAGGTGCAATTCTGAAATTTTTTGCTTTTTCCTGCTCCTCTTAGCATGATAAAGAAGATTCAAAGAGAGTGAGATGCCAGCTCCTTTCATTCAGTCAGTACCTTCAATCATTTCTGGATGTTTTTCAATGGCAAAAATCAATGAATATTGTAAATGCACAAACAGTAATTTCTCCGCATTGCAAGGTGCAATTCTGAAATTTTTTGCTTTTTCCTGCTCCTCTTAGCATGATAAAGAAGATTCAAAGAGAGTGAGATGCCAGCTCCTTTCATTCAGTCAGTAGCTTCAAACATTTCTGGTATATGAATAACATGTTTTTCAATGGCAAAAATCAATGAATATTGTAAATGCACAAACAGTAATTTCTCCGCATTGCAAGGTGCAATTCTGAAATTTTTTGATTTTTCCTGCTCCTCTTAGCATGATAAAGAAGATTCAAAGAGAGTGAGATGCCAGCTCCTTTCATTCAGTCAGTAGCTTCAATCATTTCTGGACGTTTTTCAATGGCAAAAATCAATGAATATTGTAAATGCACAAACAGTAATTTCTCCGCATTGCAAGGTGCAATTCTGAAATTTTTTGCTTTTTCCTGCTCCTCTTAGCATGATAAAGAAGATTCAAAGAGAGTGAGATGCCAGCTCCTTTCATTCAGTCAGTAGCTTCAATCATTTCTGGACGTTTTTCAATGGCAAAAATCAATGAATATTGTAAATGCACAAACAGTAATTTCTCCGCATTGCAAGGTGCAATTCTGAAATTTTTTGCTTTTTCCTGCTCCTCTTAGCATGATAAAGAAGATTCAAAGAGAGTGAGATGCCAGCTCCTTTCATTCAGTCAGTAGCTTCAAACATTTCTGGTATATGAATAACATGATGTTTTCAATGGCAAAAATCAATGAATATTGTAAATGCACAAACAGTAATTTCTCCGCATTGCAAGGTGTAAGTCTGAAATTTTTTGCTTTTTCCTGCTCCTCTTAGCATGGTAAAGAAGATTCAAAGAGAGTGAGATGCCAGCTACTTTCATTCAGTCAGTAGCTTCAATCATTTCTGGACGTTTTTCAATGGTAAAAATCAATGAATATTGTAAATGCACAAACAGTAATTTCTCCGCATTGCAAGGTGCAATTCTGAAATTTTTTGCTTTTTCCTGCTCCTCTTAGCATGATAAAGAAGATTCAAAGAGAGTGAGATGCCAGCTCCTTTCATTCAGTCAGTAGCTTCAAACATTTCTGGTATATGAATAACATGATGTTTTTCAATGGCAAAAATCAATGAATATTGTAAATGCACAAACAGTAATTTCTCCGCATTGCAAGGTGCAATTCTGAAATTTTTTGCTTTTTCCTGCTCCTCTTAGCATGATAAAGAAGATTCAAAGAGAGTGAGATGCCAGCTCCTTTCATTCAGTCAGTAGCTTCAAACATTTCTGGTATATGAATAACATGATGTTTTTCAATGGCAAAAATCAATGAATATTGTAAATGCACAAACAGTAATTTCTCCGCATTGCAAGGTGCAATTCTGAAATTTTTTGCTTTTTCCTGCTCCTCTTAGCATGATAAAGAAGATTCAAAGAGAGTGAGATGCCAGCTCCTTTCATTCAGTCAGTAGCTTCAATCATTTCTGGACGTTTTTCAATGGCAAAAATCAATGAATATTGTAAATGCACAAACAGTAATTTCTCCGCATTGCAAGGTGCAATTCTGAAATTTTTTGCTTTTTCCTGCTCCTCTTAGCATGATAAAGAAGATTCAAAGAGAGTGAGATGCCAGCTCCTTTCATTCAGTCAGTAGCTTCAAACATTTCTGGTATATGAATAACATGATGTTTTTCAATGGCAAAAATCAATGAATATTGTAAATGCACAAACAGTAATTTCTCCGCATTGCAAGGTGCAATTCTGAAATTTTTTGCTTTTTCCTGCAACTCTTAGCATGATAAAGAAGATTCAAAGAGAGTGAGATGCCAGCTCCTTTCATTCAGTCAGTAGCTTCAATCATTTCTGGACGTTTTTCAATGGCAAAAATCAATGAATATTGTAAATGCACAAACAGTAATTTCTCCGCATTGCAAGGTGCAATTCTGAAATTTTTTGCTTTTTCCTGCTCCTCTTAGCATGACAAAGAAGATTCAAGGAGAGTAAGATGCCAGCTCCTTTCATTCAGTCAGTAGCTTCAATCATTTCTGGACGTTTTTCAATGGCAAAAATCAATGAATATTGTAAATGCACAAACAGTAATTTCTCCGCATTGCAAGGTGCAATTCTGAAATTTTTTGCTTTTTCCTGCTCCTCTTTGCATGATAAAGAAGATTCAAAGAGAGTGAGATGCCAGCTCCTTTCATTCAGTCAGTAGCTTCAATCATTTCTGGACGTTTTTCAATGGCAAAAATCAATGAATATTGTAAATGCACAAACAGTAATTTCTCCGCATTGCAAGGTGCAATTCTGAAATTTTTTGCTTTTTCCTGCTCCTCTTAGCATGATAAAGAAGATTCAAAGAGAGTGAGATGCCAGCTCCTTTCATTCAGTCAGTAGCTTCAATCATTTCTGGACGTTTTTCAATGGCAAAAATCAATGAATATTGTAAATGCACAAACAGTAATTTCTCCGCATTGCAAGGTGCAATTCTGAAATTTTTTGCTTTTTCCTGCTCCTCTTAGCATGATAAAGAAGATTCAAAGAGAGTGAGATGCCAGCTCCTTTCATTCAGTCAGTAGCTTCAAACATTTCTGGTATATGAATAACATGATGTTTTTCAATGGCAAAAATCAATGAATATTGTAAATGCACAAACAGTAATTTCTCCGCATTGCAAGGTGCAATTCTGAAATTTTTTGCTTTTTCCTGCTCCTCTTAGCATGATAAAGAAGATTCAAAGAGAGTGAGATGCCAGCTCCTTTCATTCAGTCAGTAGCTTCAATCATTTCTGGACGTTTTTCAATGGCAAAAATCAATGAATATTGTAAATGCACAAACAGTAATTTCTCCGCATTGCAAGGTGCAATTCTGAAATTTTTTGCTTTTTCCTGCTCCTCTTAGCATGACAAAGAAGATTCAAGGAGAGTAAGATGCCAGCTCCTTTCATTCAGTCAGTAGCTTCAATCATTTCTGGTATATGAATAACATGATGTTTTTCAATGGCAAAAATCAATGAATATTGTAAATGCACAAACAGTAATTTCTCCGCATTGCAAGGTGCAATTCTGAAATTTTTTGCTTTTTCCTGCTCCTCTTAGCATGATAAAGAAGATTCAAAGAGAGTGAGATGCCAGCTCCTTTCATTCAGTCAGTAGCTTCAATCATTTCTGGACGTTTTTCAATGGCAAAAATCAATGAATATTGTAAATGCACAAACAGTAATTTCTCCGCATTGCAAGGTGCAATTCTGAAATTTTTTGCTTTTTCCTGCTCCTCTTAGCATGATAAAGAAGATTCAAAGAGAGTGAGATGCCAGCTCCTTTCATTCAGTCAGTAGCTTCAATCATTTCTGGACGTTTTTCAATGGCAAAAATCAATGAATATTGTAAATGCACAAACAGTAATTTCTCCGCATTGCAAGGTGCAATTCTGAAATTTTTTGCTTTTTCCTGCTCCTCTTAGCATGATAAAGAAGATTCAAAGAGAGTGAGATGCCAGCTCCTTTCATTCAGTCAGTAGCTTCAAACATTTCTTGTATATGAATAACATGATGTTTTTCAATGGCAAAAATCAATGAATATTGTAAAAGCACAAACAGTAATTTCTCCGCATTGCAAGGTGCAATTCTGAAATTTTTTGCTTTTTCCTGCTCCTCTTAGCATGATAAAGAAGATTCAAAGAGAGTGAGATGCCAGCTCCTTTCATTCAGTCAGTAGCTTCAATCATTTCTTGACGTTTTTCAATGGCAAAAATCAATGAATATTGTAAATGCACAAACAGTAATTTCTCCGCATTGCAAGGTGCAATTCTGAAATTTTTTGCTTTTTCCTGCTCCTCTTAGCATGATAAAGAAGATTCAAAGAGAGTGAGATGCCAGCTCCTTTCATTCAGTCAGTAGCTTCAATCATTTCTGGTATATGAATAACATGATGTTTTTCAATGGCAAAAATCAATGAATATTGTAAATGCACAAACAGTAATTTCTCCGCATTGCAAGTTGCAATTCTGAAATTTTTTGCTTTTTCCTGCTCCTCTTAGCATGATAAAGAAGATTCAAAGAGAGTGAGATGCCAGCTCCTTTCATTCAGTCAGTAGCTTCAATCATTTCTGGACGTTTTTCAATGGCAAAAATCAATGAATATTGTAAATGCACAAACAGTAATTTCTCCGCATTGCAGGGTGCAATTCTGAAATTTTTTGCTTTTTCCTGCTCCTCTTAGCATGGTAAAGAAGATTCAAAGAGAGTGAGATGCCAGCTACTTTCATTCAGTCAGTAGCTTCAATCATTTCTGGACGTTTTTCAATGGTAAAAATCAATGAATATTGTAAATGCACAAACAGTAATTTCTCCACATTGCAAGGTGCAATTCTGAAATTTTTTGCTTTTTCCTGCTCCTCTTAGCATGATAAAGAAGATTCAAAGAGAGTGAGATGCCAGCTCCTTTCATTCAGTCAGTAGCTTCAAACATTTCTGGTATATGAATAACATGATGTTTTTCAATGGCAAAAATCAATGAATATTGTAAATGCACAAACAGTAATTTCTCCGCATTGCAAGGTGCAATTCTGAAATTTTTTGCTTTTTCCTGCTCCTCTTAGCATGATAAAGAAGATTCAAAGAGAGTGAGATGCCAGCTCCTTTCATTCAGTCAGTAGCTTCAAACATTTCTGGTATATGAATAACATGATGTTTTTCAATGGCAAAAATCAATGAATATTGTAAATGCACAAACAGTAATTTCTCCGCATTGCAAGGTGCAATTCTGAAATTTTTTGCTTTTTCCTGCTCCTCTTAGCATGATAAAGAAGATTCAAAGAGAGTGAGATGCCAGCTCCTTTCATTCAGTCAGTAGCTTCAATCATTTCTGGACGTTTTTCAATGGCAAAAATCAATGAATATTGTAAATGCACAAACAGTAATTTCTCCGCATTGCAAGGTGCAATTCTGAAATTTTTTGCTTTTTCCTGCTCCTCTTAGCATGATAAAGAAGATTCAAAGAGAGTGAGATGCCAGCTCCTTTCATTCAGTCAGTAGCTTCAATCATTTCTGGACGTTTTTCAATGGCAAAAATCAATGAATATTGTAAATGCACAAACAGTAATTTCTCCGCATTGCAAGGTGCAATTCTGAAATTTTTTGCTTTTTCCTGCTCCTCTTAGCATGATAAAGAAGATTCAAAGAGAGTGAGATGCCAGCTCCTTTCATTCAGTCAGTAGCTTCAAACATTTCTGGTATATGAATAACATGATGTTTTTCAATGGCAAAAATCAATGAATATTGTAAATGCACAAACAGTAATTTCTCCGCATTGCAAGGTGCAATTCTGAAATTTTTTGCTTTTTCCTGCTCCTCTTAGCATGATAAAGAAGATTCAAAGAGAGTGAGATGCCAGCTCCTTTCATTCAGTCAGTAGCTTCAATCATTTCTGGACGTTTTTCAATGGCAAAAATCAATGAATATTGTAAATGCACAAACAGTAATTTCTCCGCATTGCAAGGTGCAATTCTGAAATTTTTTGCTTTTTCCTGCTCCTCTTAGCATGATAAAGAAGATTCAAAGAGAGTGAGATGCCAGCTCCTTTCATTCAGTCAGTAGCTTCAAACATTTCTTGTATATGAATAACATGATGTTTTTCAATGGCAAAAATCAATGAATATTGTAAAAGCACAAACAGTAATTTCTCCGCATTGCAAGGTGCAATTCTGAAATTTTTTGCTTTTTCCTGCTCCTCTTAGCATGATAAAGAAGATTCAAAGAGAGTGAGATGCCAGCTCCTTTCATTCAGTCAGTAGCTTCAATCATTTCTTGACGTTTTTCAATGGCAAAAATCAATGAATATTGTAAATGCACAAACAGTAATTTCTCCGCATTGCAAGGTGCAATTCTGAAATTTTTTGCTTTTTCCTGCTCCTCTTAGCATGATAAAGAAGATTCAAAGAGAGTGAGATGCCAGCTCCTTTCATTCAGTCAGTAGCTTCAATCATTTCTGGTATATGAATAACATGATGTTTTTCAATGGCAAAAATCAATGAATATTGTAAATGCACAAACAGTAATTTCTCCGCATTGCAAGTTGCAATTCTGAAATTTTTTGCTTTTTCCTGCTCCTCTTAGCATGATAAAGAAGATTCAAAGAGAGTGAGATGCCAGCTCCTTTCATTCAGTCAGTAGCTTCAATCATTTCTGGACGTTTTTCAATGGCAAAAATCAATGAATATTGTAAATGCACAAACAGTAATTTCTCCGCATTGCAGGGTGCAATTCTGAAATTTTTTGCTTTTTCCTGCTCCTCTTAGCATGGTAAAGAAGATTCAAAGAGAGTGAGATGCCAGCTACTTTCATTCAGTCAGTAGCTTCAATCATTTCTGGACGTTTTTCAATGGTAAAAATCAATGAATATTGTAAATGCACAAACAGTAATTTCTCCACATTGCAAGGTGCAATTCTGAAATTTTTTGCTTTTTCCTGCTCCTCTTAGCATGATAAAGAAGATTCAAAGAGAGTGAGATGCCAGCTCCTTTCATTCAGTCAGTAGCTTCAAACATTTCTGGTATATGAATAACATGATGTTTTTCAATGGCAAAAATCAATGAATATTGTAAATGCACAAACAGTAATTTCTCCGCATTGCAAGGTGCAATTCTGAAATTTTTTGCTTTTTCCTGCTCCTCTTAGCATGATAAAGAAGATTCAAAGAGAGTGAGATGCCAGCTCCTTTCATTCAGTCAGTAGCTTCAAACATTTCTGGTATATGAATAACATGATGTTTTTCAATGGCAAAAATCAATGAATATTGTAAATGCACAAACAGTAATTTCTCCGCATTGCAAGGTGCAATTCTGAAATTTTTTGCTTTTTCCTGCTCCTCTTAGCATGATAAAGAAGATTCAAAGAGAGTGAGATGCCAGCTCCTTTCATTCAGTCAGTAGCTTCAATCATTTCTGGACGTTTTTCAATGGCAAAAATCAATGAATATTGTAAATGCACAAACAGTAATTTCTCCGCATTGCAAGGTGCAATTCTGAAATTTTTTGCTTTTTCCTGCTCCTCTTAGCATGATAAAGAAGATTCAAAGAGAGTGAGATGCCAGCTCCTTTCATTCAGTCAGTAGCTTCAATCATTTCTGGACGTTTTTCAATGGCAAAAATCAATGAATATTGTAAATGCACAAACAGTAATTTCTCCGCATTGCAAGGTGCAATTCTGAAATTTTTTGCTTTTTCCTGCTCCTCTTAGCATGATAAAGAAGATTCAAAGAGAGTGAGATGCCAGCTCCTTTCATTCAGTCAGTAGCTTCAAACATTTCTGGTATATGAATAACATGATGTTTTTCAATGGCAAAAATCAATGAATATTGTAAATGCACAAACAGTAATTTCTCCGCATTGCAAGGTGCAATTCTGAAATTTTTTGCTTTTTCCTGCTCCTCTTAGCATGATAAAGAAGATTCAAAGAGAGTGAGATGCCAGCTCCTTTCATTCAGTCAGTAGCTTCAATCATTTCTGGACGTTTTTCAATGGCAAAAATCAATGAATATTGTAAATGCACAAACAGTAATTTCTCCGCATTGCAAGGTGCAATTCTGAAATTTTTTGCTTTTTCCTGCTCCTCTTAGCATGACAAAGAAGATTCAAGGAGAGTAAGATGCCAGCTCCTTTCATTCAGTCAGTAGCTTCAATCATTTCTGGTATATGAATAACATGATGTTTTTCAATGGCAAAAATCAATGAATATTGTAAATGCACAAACAGTAATTTCTCCGCATTGCAAGGTGCAATTCTGAAATTTTTTGCTTTTTCCTGCTCCTCTTAGCATGATAAAGAAGATTCAAAGAGAGTGAGATGCCAGCTCCTTTCATTCAGTCAGTAGCTTCAATCATTTCTGGACGTTTTTCAATGGCAAAAATCAATGAATATTGTAAATGCACAAACAGTAATTTCTCCGCATTGCAAGGTGCAATTCTGAAATTTTTTGCTTTTTCCTGCTCCTCTTAGCATGATAAAGAAGATTCAAAGAGAGTGAGATGCCAGCTCCTTTCATTCAGTCAGTAGCTTCAATCATTTCTGGACGTTTTTCAATGGCAAAAATCAATGAATATTGTAAATGCACAAACAGTAATTTCTCCGCATTGCAAGGTGCAATTCTGAAATTTTTTGCTTTTTCCTGCTCCTCTTAGCATGATAAAGAAGATTCAAAGAGAGTGAGATGCCAGCTCCTTTCATTCAGTCAGTAGCTTCAAACATTTCTTGTATATGAATAACATGATGTTTTTCAATGGCAAAAATCAATGAATATTGTAAAAGCACAAACAGTAATTTCTCCGCATTGCAAGGTGCAATTCTGAAATTTTTTGCTTTTTCCTGCTCCTCTTAGCATGATAAAGAAGATTCAAAGAGAGTGAGATGCCAGCTCCTTTCATTCAGTCAGTACCTTCAATCATTTCTTGACGTTTTTCAATGGCAAAAATCAATGAATATTGTAAATGCACAAACAGTAATTTCTCCGCATTGCAAGGTGCAATTCTGAAATTTTTTGCTTTTTCCTGCTCCTCTTAGCATGATAAAGAAGATTCAAAGAGAGTGAGATGCCAGCTCCTTTCATTCAGTCAGTAGCTTCAATCATTTCTGGTATATGAATAACATGATGTTTTTCAATGGCAAAAATCAATGAATATTGTAAATGCACAAACAGTAATTTCTCCGCATTGCAAGTTGCAATTCTGAAATTTTTTGCTTTTTCCTGCTCCTCTTAGCATGATAAAGAAGATTCAAAGAGAGTGAGATGCCAGCTCCTTTCATTCAGTCAGTAGCTTCAATCATTTCTGGACGTTTTTCAATGGCAAAAATCAATGAATATTGTAAATGCACAAACAGTAATTTCTCCGCATTGCAAGGTGCAATTCTGAAATTTTTTGCTTTTTCCTGCTCCTCTTAGCATGATAAAGAAGATTCAAAGAGAGTGAGATGCCAGCTCCTTTCATTCAGTCAGTAGCTTCAATCATTTCTGGACGTTTTTCAATGGCAAAAATCAATGAATATTGTAAATGCACAAACAGTAATTTCTCCGCATTGCAAGGTGCAATTCTGAAATTTTTTGCTTTTTCCTGCTCCTCTTAGCATGATAAAGAAGATTCAAAGAGAGTTAGATGCCAGCTCCTTTCATTCAGTCAGTAGCTTCAAACATTTCTGGTATATGAATAACATGATGTTTTTCAATGGCAAAAATCAATGAATATTGTAAAAGCACAAACAGTAATTTCTCCGCATTGCAAGGTGCAATTCTGAAATTTTTTGCTTTTTCCTGCTCCTCTTAGCATGATAAAGAAGATTCAAAGAGAGTGAGATGCCAGCTCCTTTCATTCAGTCAGTAGCTTCAATCATTTCTGGACGTTTTTCAATGGCAAAAATCAATGAATATTGTAAATGCACAAACAGTAATTTCTCCGCATTGCAAGGTGCAATTCTGAAATTTTTTGCTTTTTCCTGCTCCTCTTAGCATGATAAAGAAGATTCAAAGAGAGTGAGATGCCAGCTCCTTTCATTCAGTCAGTAGCTTCAAACATTTCTGGTATATGAATAACATGATGTTTTTCAATGGCAAAAATCAATGAATATTGTAAATGCACAAACAGTAATTTCTCCGCATTGCAAGGTGCAATTCTGAAATTTTTTGCTTTTTCCTGCTCCTCTTAGCATGATAAAGAAGATTCAAAGAGAGTGAGATGCCAGCTCCTTTCATTCAGTCAGTAGCTTCAATCATTTCTGGACGTTTTTCAATGGCAAAAATCAATGAATATTGTAAATGCACAAACAGTAATTTCTCCGCATTGCAAGGTGCAATTCTGAAATTTTTTGCTTTTTCCTGCTCCTCTTAGCATGATAAAGAAGATTCAAAGAGAGTGAGATGCCAGCTCCTTTCATTCAGTCAGTAGCTTCAATCATTTCTGGACGTTTTTCAATGGCAAAAATCAATGAATATTGTAAATGCACAAACAGTAATTTCTCCGCATTGCAAGGTGCAATTCTGAAATTTTTTGCTTTTTCCTGCTCCTCTTAGCATGATAAAGAAGATTCAAAGAGAGTGAGATGCCAGCTCCTTTCATTCAGTCAGTAGCTTCAAACATTTCTGGTATATGAATAACATGATGTTTTTCAATGGCAAAAATCAATGAATATTGTAAATGCACAAACAGTAATTTCTCCGCATTGCAAGGTGCAATTCTGAAATTTTTTGCTTTTTCCTGCTCCTCTTAGCATGATAAAGAAGATTCAAAGAGAGTGAGATGCCAGCTCCTTTCATTCAGTCAGTAGCTTCAATCATTTCTGGACGTTTTTCAATGGCAAAAATCAATGAATATTGTAAATGCACAAACAGTAATTTCTCCGCATTGCAAGGTGCAATTCTGAAATTTTTTGCTTTTTCCTGCTCCTCTTAGCATGACAAAGAAGATTCAAGGAGAGTAAGGTGCCAGCTCCTTTCATTCAGTCAGTAGCTTCAATCATTTCTGGTATATGAATAACATGATGTTTTTCAATGGCAAAAATCAATGAATATTGTAAATGCACAAACAGTAATTTCTCCGCATTGCAAGGTGCAATTCTGAAATTTTTTGCTTTTTCCTGCTCCTCTTAGCATGACAAAGAAGATTCAAGGAGAGTAAGATGCCAGCTCCTTTCATTCAGTCAGTAGCTTCAATCATTTCTGGTATATGAATAACATGATGTTTTTCAATGGCAAAAATCAATGAATATTGTAAATGCACAAACAGTAATTTCTCCGCATTGCAAGGTGCAATTCTGAAATTTTTTGCTTTTTCCTGCTCCTCTTAGCATGATAAAGAAGATTCAAAGAGAGTGAGATGCCAGCTCCTTTCATTCAGTCAGTAGCTTCAATCATTTCTGGACGTTTTTCAATGGCAAAAATCAATGAATATTGTAAATGCACAAACAGTAATTTCTCCGCATTGCAAGGTGCAATTCTGAAATTTTTTGCTTTTTCCTGCTCCTCTTAGCATGATAAAGAAGATTCAAAGAGAGTGAGATGCCAGCTCCTTTCATTCAGTCAGTAGCTTCAATCATTTCTGGACGTTTTTCAATGGCAAAAATCAATGAATATTGTAAATGCACAAACAGTAATTTCTCCGCATTGCAAGGTGCAATTCTGAAATTTTTTGCTTTTTCCTGCTCCTCTTAGCATGATAAAGAAGATTCAAAGAGAGTGAGATGCCAGCTCCTTTCATTCAGTCAGTAGCTTCAAACATTTCTTGTATATGAATAACATGATGTTTTTCAATGGCAAAAATCAATGAATATTGTAAAAGCACAAACAGTAATTTCTCCGCATTGCAAGGTGCAATTCTGAAATTTTTTGCTTTTTCCTGCTCCTCTTAGCATGATAAAGAAGATTCAAAGAGAGTGAGATGCCAGCTCCTTTCATTCAGTCAGTACCTTCAATCATTTCTTGACGTTTTTCAATGGCAAAAATCAATGAATATTGTAAATGCACAAACAGTAATTTCTCCGCATTGCAAGGTGCAATTCTGAAATTTTTTGCTTTTTCCTGCTCCTCTTAGCATGATAAAGAAGATTCAAAGAGAGTGAGATGCCAGCTCCTTTCATTCAGTCAGTAGCTTCAATCATTTCTGGTATATGAATAACATGATGTTTTTCAATGGCAAAAATCAATGAATATTGTAAATGCACAAACAGTAATTTCTCCGCATTGCAAGTTGCAATTCTGAAATTTTTTGCTTTTTCCTGCTCCTCTTAGCATGATAAAGAAGATTCAAAGAGAGTGAGATGCCAGCTCCTTTCATTCAGTCAGTAGCTTCAATCATTTCTGGACGTTTTTCAATGGCAAAAATCAATGAATATTGTAAATGCACAAACAGTAATTTCTCTGCATTGCAAGGTGCAATTCTGAAATTTTTTGCTTTTTCCTGCTCCTCTTAGCATGATAAAGAAGATTCAAAGAGAGTGAGATGCCAGCTCCTTTCATTCAGTCAGTAGCTTCAATCATTTCTGGACGTTTTTCAATGGCAAAAATCAATGAATATTGTAAATGCACAAACAGTAATTTCTCCGCATTGCAAGGTGCAATTCTGAAATTTTTTGCTTTTTCCTGCTCCTCTTAGCATGATAAAGAAGATTCAAAGAGAGTTAGATGCCAGCTCCTTTCATTCAGTCAGTAGCTTCAAACATTTCTGGTATATGAATAACATGATGTTTTTCAATGGCAAAAATCAATGAATATTGTAAAAGCACAAACAGTAATTTCTCCGCATTGCAAGGTGCAATTCTGAAATTTTTTGCTTTTTCCTGCTCCTCTTAGCATGATAAAGAAGATTCAAAGAGAGTGAGATGCCAGGTCCTTTCATTCAGTCAGTAGCTTCAATCATTTCTGGACGTTTTTCAATGGCAAAAATCAATGAATATTGTAAATGCACAAACAGTAATTTCTCCGCATTGCAAGGTGCAATTCTGAAATTTTTTGCTTTTTCCTGCTCCTCTTAGCATGATAAAGAAGATTCAAAGAGAGTGAGATGCCAGCTCCTTTCATTCAGTCAGTAGCTTCAAACATTTCTGGTATATGAATAACATGATGTTTTTCAATGGCAAAAATCAATGAATATTGTAAATGCACAAACAGTAATTTCTCCGCATTGCAAGGTGCAATTCTGAAATTTTTTGCTTTTTCCTGCTCCTCTTAGCATGATAAAGAAGATTCAAAGAGAGTGAGATGCCAGCTCCTTTCATTCAGTCAGTAGCTTCAATCATTTCTGGACGTTTTTCAATGGCAAAAATCAATGAATATTGTAAATGCACAAACAGTAATTTCTCCGCATTGCAAGGTGCAATTCTGAAATTTTTTGCTTTTTCCTGCTCCTCTTAGCATGATAAAGAAGATTCAAAGAGAGTGAGATGCCAGCTCCTTTCATTCAGTCAGTAGCTTCAATCATTTCTGGACGTTTTTCAATGGCAAAAATCAATGAATATTGTAAATGCACAAACAGTAATTTCTCCGCATTGCAAGGTGCAATTCTGAAATTTTTTGCTTTTTCCTGCTCCTCTTAGCATGATAAAGAAGATTCAAAGAGAGTGAGATGCCAGCTCCTTTCATTCAGTCAGTACCTTCAATCATTTCTTGACGTTTTTCAATGGCAAAAATCAATGAATATTGTAAATGCACAAACAGTAATTTCTCCGCATTGCAAGGTGCAATTCTGAAATTTTTTGCTTTTTCCTGCTCCTCTTAGCATGATAAAGAAGATTCAAAGAGAGTGAGATGCCAGCTCCTTTCATTCAGTCAGTAGCTTCAATCATTTCTGGTATATGAATAACATGATGTTTTTCAATGGCAAAAATCAATGAATATTGTAAATGCACAAACAGTAATTTCTCCGCATTGCAAGTTGCAATTCTGAAATTTTTTGCTTTTTCCTGCTCCTCTTAGCATGATAAAGAAGATTCAAAGAGAGTGAGATGCCAGCTCCTTTCATTCAGTCAGTAGCTTCAATCATTTCTGGACGTTTTTCAATGGCAAAAATCAATGAATATTGTAAATGCACAAACAGTAATTTCTCTGCATTGCAAGGTGCAATTCTGAAATTTTTTGCTTTTTCCTGCTCCTCTTAGCATGATAAAGAAGATTCAAAGAGAGTGAGATGCCAGCTCCTTTCATTCAGTCAGTAGCTTCAATCATTTCTGGACGTTTTTCAATGGCAAAAATCAATGAATATTGTAAATGCACAAACAGTAATTTCTCCGCATTGCAAGGTGCAATTCTGAAATTTTTTGCTTTTTCCTGCTCCTCTTAGCATGATAAAGAAGATTCAAAGAGAGTTAGATGCCAGCTCCTTTCATTCAGTCAGTAGCTTCAAACATTTCTGGTATATGAATAACATGATGTTTTTCAATGGCAAAAATCAATGAATATTGTAAAAGCACAAACAGTAATTTCTCCGCATTGCAAGGTGCAATTCTGAAATTTTTTGCTTTTTCCTGCTCCTCTTAGCATGATAAAGAAGATTCAAAGAGAGTGAGATGCCAGGTCCTTTCATTCAGTCAGTAGCTTCAATCATTTCTGGACGTTTTTCAATGGCAAAAATCAATGAATATTGTAAATGCACAAACAGTAATTTCTCCGCATTGCAAGGTGCAATTCTGAAATTTTTTGCTTTTTCCTGCTCCTCTTAGCATGATAAAGAAGATTCAAAGAGAGTGAGATGCCAGCTCCTTTCATTCAGTCAGTAGCTTCAAACATTTCTGGTATATGAATAACATGATGTTTTTCAATGGCAAAAATCAATGAATATTGTAAATGCACAAACAGTAATTTCTCCGCATTGCAAGGTGCAATTCTGAAATTTTTTGCTTTTTCCTGCTCCTCTTAGCATGATAAAGAAGATTCAAAGAGAGTGAGATGCCAGCTCCTTTCATTCAGTCAGTAGCTTCAATCATTTCTGGACGTTTTTCAATGGCAAAAATCAATGAATATTGTAAATGCACAAACAGTAATTTCTCCGCATTGCAAGGTGCAATTCTGAAATTTTTTGCTTTTTCCTGCTCCTCTTAGCATGATAAAGAAGATTCAAAGAGAGTGAGATGCCAGCTCCTTTCATTCAGTCAGTAGCTTCAATCATTTCTGGACGTTTTTCAATGGCAAAAATCAATGAATATTGTAAATGCACAAACAGTAATTTCTCCGCATTGCAAGGTGCAATTCTGAAATTTTTTGCTTTTTCCTGCTCCTCTTAGCATGATAAAGAAGATTCAAAGAGAGTGAGATGCCAGCTCCTTTCATTCAGTCAGTAGCTTCAATCATTTCTGGACGTTTTTCAATGGCAAAAATCAATGAATATTGTAAATGCACAAACAGTAATTTCTCCGCATTGCAAGGTGCAATTCTGAAATTTTTTGCTTTTTCCTGCTCCTCTTAGCATGATAAAGAAGATTCAAAGAGAGTGAGATGCCAGCTCCTTTCATTCAGTCAGTAGCTTCAAACATTTCTGGTATATGAATAACATGATGTTTTTCAATGGCAAAAATCAATGAATATTGTAAATGCACAAACAGTAATTTCTCCGCATTGCAAGGTGCAATTCTGAAATTTTTTGCTTTTTCCTGCTCCTCTTAGCATGATAAAGAAGATTCAAAGAGAGTGAGATGCCAGCTCCTTTCATTCAGTCAGTAGCTTCAATCATTTCTGGACGTTTTTCAATGGCAAAAATCAATGAATATTGTAAATGCACAAACAGTAATTTCTCCGCATTGCAAGGTGCAATTCTGAAATTTTTTGCTTTTTCCTGCTCCTCTTAGCATGATAAAGAAGATTCAAAGAGAGTGAGATGCCAGCTCCTTTCATTCAGTCAGTAGCTTCAATCATTTCTGGACGTTTTTCAATGGCAAAAATCAATGAATATTGTAAATGCACAAACAGTAATTTCTCCGCATTGCAAGGTGCAATTCTGAAATTTTTTGCTTTTTCCTGCTCCTCTTAGCATGATAAAGAAGATTCAAAGAGAGTGAGATGCCAGCTCCTTTCATTCAGTCAGTAGCTTCAATCATTTCTGGACGTTTTTCAATGGCAAAAATCAATGAATATTGTAAATGCACAAACAGTAATTTCTCCGCATTGCAAGGTGCAATTCTGAAATTTTTTGCTTTTTCCTGCTCCTCTTAGCATGATAAAGAAGATTCAAAGAGAGTGAGATGCCAGCTCCTTTCATTCAGTCAGTAGCTTCAAACATTTCTGGTATATGAATAACATGATGTTTTTCAATGGCAAAAATCAATGAATATTGTAAATGCACAAACAGTAATTTCTCCGCATTGCAAGGTGCAATTCTGAAATTTTTTGCTTTTTCCTGCTCCTCTTAGCATGATAAAGAAGATTCAAAGAGAGTGAGATGCCAGCTCCTTTCATTCAGTCAGTAGCTTCAATCATTTCTGGACGTTTTTCAATGGCAAAAATCAATGAATATTGTAAATGCACAAACAGTAATTTCTCCGCATTGCAAGGTGCAATTCTGAAATTTTTTGCTTTTTCCTGCTCCTCTTAGCATGACAAAGAAGATTCAAGGAGAGTAAGATGCCAGCTCCTTTCATTCAGTCAGTAGCTTCAATCATTTCTGGTATATGAATAACATGATGTTTTTCAATGGCAAAAATCAATGAATATTGTAAATGCACAAACAGTAATTTCTCCGCATTGCAAGGTGCAATTCTGAAATTTTTTGCTTTTTCCTGCTCCTCTTAGCATGATAAAGAAGATTCAAAGAGAGTGAGATGCCAGCTCCTTTCATTCAGTCAGTAGCTTCAATCATTTCTGGACGTTTTTCAATGGCAAAAATCAATGAATATTGTAAATGCACAAACAGTAATTTCTCCGCATTGCAAGGTGCAATTCTGAAATTTTTTGCTTTTTCCTGCTCCTCTTAGCATGATAAAGAAGATTCAAAGAGAGTGAGATGCCAGCTCCTTTCATTCAGTCAGTAGCTTCAATCATTTCTGGACGTTTTTCAATGGCAAAAATCAATGAATATTGTAAATGCACAAACAGTAATTTCTCCGCATTGCAAGGTGCAATTCTGAAATTTTTTGCTTTTTCCTGCTCCTCTTAGCATGATAAAGAAGATTCAAAGAGAGTGAGATGCCAGCTCCTTTCATTCAGTCAGTAGCTTCAAACATTTCTTGTATATGAATAACATGATGTTTTTCAATGGCAAAAATCAATGAATATTGTAAAAGCACAAACAGTAATTTCTCCGCATTGCAAGGTGCAATTCTGAAATTTTTTGCTTTTTCCTGCTCCTCTTAGCATGATAAAGAAGATTCAAAGAGAGTGAGATGCCAGCTCCTTTCATTCAGTCAGTAGCTTCAATCATTTCTTGACGTTTTTCAATGGCAAAAATCAATGAATATTGTAAATGCACAAACAGTAATTTCTCCGCATTGCAAGGTGCAATTCTGAAATTTTTTGCTTTTTCCTGCTCCTCTTAGCATGATAAAGAAGATTCAAAGAGAGTGAGATGCCAGCTCCTTTCATTCAGTCAGTAGCTTCAATCATTTCTGGTATATGAATAACATGATGTTTTTCAATGGCAAAAATCAATGAATATTGTAAATGCACAAACAGTAATTTCTCCGCATTGCAAGTTGCAATTCTGAAATTTTTTGCTTTTTCCTGCTCCTCTTAGCATGATAAAGAAGATTCAAAGAGAGTGAGATGCCAGCTCCTTTCATTCAGTCAGTAGCTTCAATCATTTCTGGACGTTTTTCAATGGCAAAAATCAATGAATATTGTAAATGCACAAACAGTAATTTCTCCGCATTGCAAGGTGCAATTCTGAAATTTTTTGCTTTTTCCTGCTCCTCTTAGCATGATAAAGAAGATTCAAAGAGAGTTAGATGCCAGCTCCTTTCATTCAGTCAGTAGCTTCAAACATTTCTGGTATATGAATAACATGATGTTTTTCAATGGCAAAAATCAATGAATATTGTAAAAGCACAAACAGTAATTTCTCCGCATTGCAAGGTGCAATTCTGAAATTTTTTGCTTTTTCCTGCTCCTCTTAGCATGATAAAGAAGATTCAAAGAGAGTGAGATGCCAGCTCCTTTCATTCAGTCAGTAGCTTCAATCATTTCTGGACGTTTTTCAATGGCAAAAATCAATGAATATTGTAAATGCACAAACAGTAATTTCTCCGCATTGCAAGGTGCAATTCTGAAATTTTTTGCTTTTTCCTGCTCCTCTTAGCATGATAAAGAAGATTCAAAGAGAGTGAGATGCCAGCTCCTTTCATTCAGTCAGTAGCTTCAATCATTTCTGGTATATGAATAACATGATGTTTTTCAATGGCAAAAATCAATGAATATTGTAAATGCACAAACAGTAATTTCTCCACATTGCAAGGTGCAATTCTGAAATTTTTTGCTTTTTCCTGCTCCTCTTAGCATGATAAAGAAGATTCAAAGAGAGTGAGATGCCAGCTCCTTTCATTCAGTCAGTAGCTTCAATCATTTCTGGACGTTTTTCAATGGCAAAAATCAATGAATATTGTAAATGCACAAACAGTAATTTCTCCGCATTGCAAGGTGCAATTCTGAAATTTTTTGCTTTTTCCTGCTCCTCTTAGCATGATAAAGAAGATTCAAAGAGAGTGAGATGCCAGCTCCTTTCATTCAGTCAGTAGCTTCAATCATTTCTGGACGTTTTTCAATGGCAAAAATCAATGAATATTGTAAATGCACAAACAGTAATTTCTCCGCATTGCAAGGTGCAATTCTGAAATTTTTTGCTTTTTCCTGCTCCTCTTAGCATGATAAAGAAGATTCAAAGAGAGTGAGATGCCAGCTCCTTTCATTCAGTCAGTAGCTTCAAACATTTCTGGTATATGAATAACATGATGTTTTTCAATGGCAAAAATCAATGAATATTGTAAATGCACAAACAGTAATTTCTCCGCATTGCAAGGTGCAATTCTGAAATTTTTTGCTTTTTCCTGCTCCTCTTAGCATGATAAAGAAGATTCAAAGAGAGTGAGATGCCAGCTCCTTTCATTCAGTCAGTAGCTTCAATCATTTCTGGACGTTTTTCAATGGCAAAAATCAATGAATATTGTAAATGCACAAACAGTAATTTCTCCGCATTGCAAGGTGCAATTCTGAAATTTTTTGCTTTTTCCTGCTCCTCTTAGCATGACAAAGAAGATTCAAGGAGAGTAAGATGCCAGCTCCTTTCATTCAGTCAGTAGCTTCAATCATTTCTGGTATATGAATAACATGATGTTTTTCAATGGCAAAAATCAATGAATATTGTAAATGCACAAACAGTAATTTCTCCGCATTGCAAGGTGCAATTCTGACATTTTTTGCTTTTTCCTGCTCCTCTTAGCATGATAAAGAAGATTCAAAGAGAGTGAGATGCCAGCTCCTTTCATTCAGTCAGTAGCTTCAATCATTTCTGGACGTTTTTCAATGGCAAAAATCAATGAATATTGTAAATGCACAAACAGTAATTTCTCCGCATTGCAAGGTGCAATTCTGAAATTTTTTGCTTTTTCCTGCTCCTCTTAGCATGATAAAGAAGATTCAAAGAGAGTGAGATGCCAGCTCCTTTCATTCAGTCAGTAGCTTCAATCATTTCTGGACGTTTTTCAATGGCAAAAATCAATGAATATTGTAAATGCACAAACAGTAATTTCTCCGCATTGCAAGGTGCAATTCTGAAATTTTTTGCTTTTTCCTGCTCCTCTTAGCATGATAAAGAAGATTCAAAGAGAGTGAGATGCCAGCTCCTTTCATTCAGTCAGTAGCTTCAAACATTTCTTGTATATGAATAACATGATGTTTTTCAATGGCAAAAATCAATGAATATTGTAAAAGCACAAACAGTAATTTCTCCGCATTGCAAGGTGCAATTCTGAAATTTTTTGCTTTTTCCTGCTCCTCTTAGCATGATAAAGAAGATTCAAAGAGAGTGAGATGCCAGCTCCTTTCATTCAGTCAGTAGCTTCAATCATTTCTTGACGTTTTTCAATGGCAAAAATCAATGAATATTGTAAATGCACAAACAGTAATTTCTCCGCATTGCAAGGTGCAATTCTGAAATTTTTTGCTTTTTCCTGCTCCTCTTAGCATGATAAAGAAGATTCAAAGAGAGTGAGATGCCAGCTCCTTTCATTCAGTCAGTAGCTTCAATCATTTCTGGTATATGAATAACATGATGTTTTTCAATGGCAAAAATCAATGAATATTGTAAATGCACAAACAGTAATTTCTCCGCATTGCAAGTTGCAATTCTGAAATTTTTTGCTTTTTCCTGCTCCTCTTAGCATGATAAAGAAGATTCAAAGAGAGTGAGATGCCAGCTCCTTTCATTCAGTCAGTAGCTTCAATCATTTCTGGACGTTTTTCAATGGCAAAAATCAATGAATATTGTAAATGCACAAACAGTAATTTCTCCGCATTGCAAGGTGCAATTCTGAAATTTTTTGCTTTTTCCTGCTCCTCTTAGCATGATAAAGAAGATTCAAAGAGACTGAGATGCCAGCTCCTTTTATTCAGTCAGTAGCTTCAATCATTTCTGGACGTTTTTCAATGGCAAAAATCAATGAATATTGTAAATGCACAAACAGTAATTTCTCCGCATTGCAAGGTGCAATTCTGAAATTTTTTGCTTTTTCCTGCTCCTCTTAGCATGATAAAGAAGATTCAAAGAGAGTTAGATGCCAGCTCCTTTCATTCAGTCAGTAGCTTCAAACATTTCTGGTATATGAATAACATGATGTTTTTCAATGGCAAAAATCAATGAATATTGTAAAAGCACAAACAGTAATTTCTCCGCATTGCAAGGTGCAATTCTGAAATTTTTTGCTTTTTCCTGCTCCTCTTAGCATGATAAAGAAGATTCAAAGAGAGTGAGATGCCAGCTCCTTTCATTCAGTCAGTAGCTTCAATCATTTCTGGATGTTTTTCAATGGCAAAAATCAATGAATATTGTAAATGCACAAACAGTAATTTCTCCGCATTGCAAGGTGCAATTCTGAAATTTTTTGCTTTTTCCTGCTCCTCTTAGCATGATAAAGAAGATTCAAAGAGAGTGAGATGCCAGCTCCTTTCATTCAGTCAGTAGCTTCAATCATTTCTGGTATATGAATAACATGATGTTTTTCAATGGCAAAAATCAATGAATATTGTAAATGCACAAACAGTAATTTCTCCACATTGCAAGGTGCAATTCTGAAATTTTTTGCTTTTTCCTGCTCCTCTTAGCATGATAAAGAAGATTCAAAGAGAGTGAGATGCCAGCTCCTTTCATTCAGTCAGTAGCTTCAATCATTTCTGGACGTTTTTCAATGGCAAAAATCAATGAATATTGTAAATGCACAAACAGTAATTTCTCCGCATTGCAAGGTGCAATTCTGAAATTTTTTGCTTTTTCCTGCTCCTCTTAGCATGATAAAGAAGATTCAAAGAGAGCGAGATGCCAGCTCCTTTCATTCAGTCAGTAGCTTCAATCATTTCTGGTATATGAATAACATGATGTTTTTCAATGGCAAAAATCAATGAATATTGTAAATGCACAAACAGTAATTTCTCCGCATTGCAAGGTGCAATTCTGAAATTTTTTGCTTTTTCCTGCTCCTCTTAGCATGATAAAGAAGATTCAAAGAGAGTGAGATGCCAGCTCCTTTCATTCAGTCAGTAGCTTCAATCATTTCTGGACGTTTTTCAATGGCAAAAATCAATGAATATTGTAAATGCACAAACAGTAATTTCTCCGCATTGCAAGGTGCAATTCTGAAATTTTTTGCTTTTTCCTGCTCCTCTTAGCATGATAAAGAAGATTCAAAGAGAGTGAGATGCCAGCTCCTTTCATTCAGTCAGTAGCTTCAAACATTTCTGGTATATGAATAACATGATGTTTTTCAATGGCAAAAATCAATGAATATTGTAAATGCACAAACAGTAATTTCTCCGCATTGCAAGGTGCAATTCTGAAATTTTTTGCTTTTTCCTGCTCCTCTTAGCATGATAAAGAAGATTCAAAGAGAGTGAGATGCCAGCTCCTTTCATTCAGTCAGTAGCTTCAATCATTTCTGGACGTTTTTCAATGGCAAAAATCAATGAATATTGTAAATGCACAAACAGTAATTTCTCCGCATTGCAAGGTGCAATTCTGAAATTTTTTGCTTTTTCCTGCTCCTCTTAGCATGATAAAGAAGATTCAAAGAGAGTGAGATGCCAGCTCCTTTCATTCAGTCAGTAGCTTCAATCATTTCTGGTATATGAATAACATGATGTTTTTCAATGGCAAAAATCAATGAATATTGTAAATGCACAAACAGTAATTTCTCCGCATTGCAAGGTGCAATTCTGAAATTTTTTGCTTTTTCCTGCTCCTCTTAGCATGATAAAGAAGATTCAAAGAGAGTGAGATGCCAGCTCCTTTCATTCAGTCAGTAGCTTCAAACATTTCTGGTATATGAATAACATGATGTTTTTCAATGGCAAAAATCAATGAATATTGTAAATGCACAAACAGTAATTTCTCCGCATTGCAAGGTGCAATTCTGAAATTTTTTGCTTTTTCCTGCTCCTCTTAGCATGATAAAGAAGATTCAAAGAGAGTGAGATGCCAGCTCCTTTCATTCAGTCAGTAGCTTCAATCATTTCTGGACGTTTTTCAATGGCAAAAATCAATGAATATTGTAAATGCACAAACAGTAATTTCTCCGCATTGCAAGGTGCAATTCTGAAATTTTTTGCTTTTTCCTGCTCCTCTTAGCATGATAAAGAAGATTCAAAGAGAGTGAGATGTCAGCTCCTTTCATTCAGTCAGTAGCTTCAAACATTTCTGGTATATGAATAACATGATGTTTTTCAATGGCAAAAATCAATGAATTTTGTAAATGCACAAACAGTAATTTCTCCGCATTGCAAGGTGCAATTCTGAAATTTTTTGCTTTTTCCTGCTCCTCTTAGCATGATAAAGAAGATTCAAAGAGAGTGAGATGCCAGTTCCTTTCATTCAGTCAGTAGCTTCAATCATTTCTGGACGTTTTTCAATGGCAAAAATCAATGAATATTGTAAATGCACAAACAGTAATTTCTCCGCATTGCAAGGTGCAATTCTGAAATTTTTTGCTTTTTCCTGCTCCTCTTAGCATGATAAATAAGATTCAAAGAGAGTGAGATGCCAGCTCTTTTCATTCAGTCAGTAGCTTCAATCATTTCTGGTATATGAATAACATGATGTTTTTCAATGGCAAAAATCAATGAATATTGTAAATGCACAAACAGTAATTTCTCCGCATTGCAAGGTGCAATTCTGAATTTTTTTGCTTTTTCCTGCTCCTCTTAGCATGATAAAGAAGATTCAAAGAGAGTGAGATGCCAGCTCCTTTCATTCAGTCAGTAGCTTCAATCATTTCTGGACGTTTTTCAATGGCAAAAATCAATGAATATTGTAAATGCACAAACAGTAATTTCTCCGCATTGCAAGGTGCAATTCTGAAATTTTTTGCTTTTTCCTGCTCCACTTAGCATGATAAACAAGATTCAAAGAGAGTGAGATGCCAGCTCCTTTCATTCAGTCAGTAGCTTCAATCATTTCTGGACGTTTTTCAATGGCAAAAATCAATGAATATTGTAAATGCACAAACAGTAATTTCTCCGCATTGCAAGGTGCAATTCTGAAATTTTTTGCTTTTTCCTGCTCCTCTTAGCATGATAAAGAAGATTCAAAGAGAGTGAGATGCCAGCTCCTTTCATTCAGTCAGTAGCTTCAAACATTTCTGGTATATGAATAACATGATGTTTTTCAATGGCAAAAATCAATGAATATTGTAAATGCACAAACAGTAATTTCTCCGCATTGCAAGGTGCAAGTCTGAAATTTTTTGCTTTTTCCTGCTCCTCTTAGCATGATAAAGAAGATTCAAAGAGAGTGAGATGCCAGCTACTTTCATTCAGTCAGTAGCTTCAATCATTTCTGGACGTTTTTCAATGGTAAAAATCAATGAATATTGTAAATGCACAAACAGTAATTTCTCCACATTGCAAGGTGCAATTCTGAAATTTTTTGCTTTTTCCTGCTCCTCTTAGCATGATAAAGAAGATTCAAAGAGAGTGAGTTGCCAGCTCCTTTCATTCAGTCAGTAGCTTCAATCATTTCTGGTATATGAATAACATGATGTTTTTCAATGGCAAAAATCAATGAATATTGTAAATGCACAAACAGTAATTTCTCCACATTGCAAGGTGCAATTCTGAAATTTTTTGCTTTTTCCTGCTCCTCTTAGCATGATAAAGAAGATTCAAAGAGAGTGAGATGCCAGCTCCTTTCATTCAGTCAGTAGCTTCAATCATTTCTGGACGTTTTTCAATGGCAAAAATCAATGAATATTGTAAATGCACAAACAGTAATTTCTCCGCATTGCAAGGTGCAATTCTGAAATTTTTTGCTTTTTCCTGCTCCTCTTAGCATGATAAAGAAGATTCAAAGAGAGTGAGATGCCAGCTCCTTTCATTCAGTCAGTAGCTTCAAACATTTCTGGTATATGAATAACATGATGTTTTTCAATGGCAAAAATCAATGAATATTGTAAATGCACAAACAGTAATTTCTCCGCATTGCAAGGTGCAATTCTGAAATTTTTTGCTTTTTCCTGCTCCTCTTAGCATGATAAAGAAGATTCAAAGAGAGTGAGATGCCAGCTCCTTTCATTCAGTCAGTAGCTTCAATCATTTCTGGACGTTTTTCAATGGCAAAAATCAATGAATATTGTAAATGCACAAACAGTAATTTCTCCGCATTGCAAGGTGCAATTCTGAAATTTTTTGCTTTTTCCTGCTCCTCTTAGCATGATAAAGAAGATTCAAAGAGAGTGAGATGTCAGCTCCTTTCATTCAGTCAGTAGCTTCAAACATTTCTGGTATATGAATAACATGATGTTTTTCAATGGCAAAAATCAATGAATTTTGTAAATGCACAAACAGTAATTTCTCCGCATTGCAAGGTGCAATTCTGAAATTTTTTGCTTTTTCCTGCTCCTCTTAGCATGATAAAGAAGATTCAAAGAGAGTGAGATGCCAGTTCCTTTCATTCAGTCAGTAGCTTCAATCATTTCTGGACGTTTTTCAATGGCAAAAATCAATGAATATTGTAAATGCACAAACAGTAATTTCTCCGCATTGCAAGGTGCAATTCTGAAATTTTTTGCTTTTTCCTGCTCCTCTTAGCATGATAAATAAGATTCAAAGAGAGTGAGATGCCAGCTCTTTTCATTCAGTCAGTAGCTTCAATCATTTCTGGTATATGAATAACATGATGTTTTTCAATGGCAAAAATCAATGAATATTGTAAATGCACAAACAGTAATTTCTCCGCATTGCAAGGTGCAATTCTGAATTTTTTTGCTTTTTCCTGCTCCTCTTAGCATGATAAAGAAGATTCAAAGAGAGTGAGATGCCAGCTCCTTTCATTCAGTCAGTAGCTTCAATCATTTCTGGACGTTTTTCAATGGCAAAAATCAATGAATATTGTAAATGCACAAACAGTAATTTCTCCGCATTGCAAGGTGCAATTCTGAAATTTTTTGCTTTTTCCTGCTCCTCTTAGCATGATAAACAAGATTCAAAGAGAGTGAGATGCCAGCTCCTTTCATTCAGTCAGTAGCTTCAATCATTTCTGGTATATGAATAACATGATGTTTTTCAATGGCAAAAATCAATGAATATTGTAAATGCACAAACAGTAATTTCTCCGCATTGCAAGGTGCAATTCTGAAATTTTTTGCTTTTTCCTGCTCCTCTTAGCATGATAAAGAAGATTCAAAGAGAGTGAGATGCCAGCTCCTTTCATTCAGTCAGTAGCTTCAAACATTTCTGGTATATGAATAACATGATGTTTTTCAATGGCAAAAATCAATGAATATTGTAAATGCACAAACAGTAATTTCTCCGCATTGCAAGGTGCAATTCTGAAATTTTTTGCTTTTTCCTGCTCCTCTTAGCATGATAAAGAAGATTCAAAGAGAGTGAGATGCCAGCTCCTTTCATTCAGTCAGTAGCTTCAATCATTTCTGGACCTTTTTCAATGGCAAAAATCAATGAATATTGTAAATGCACAAACAGTAATTTCTCCGCATTGCAAGGTGCAATTCTGAAATTTTTTGCTTTTTCCTGCTCCTCTTAGCATGATAAACAAGATTCAAAGAGAGTGAGATGTCAGCTCCTTTCATTCAGTCAGTAGCTTCAAACATTTCTGGTATATGAATAACATGATGTTTTTCAATGGCAAAAATCAATGAATTTTGTAAATGCACAAACAGTAATTTCTCCGCATTGCAAGGTGCAATTCTGAAATTTTTTGCTTTTTCCTGCTCCTCTTAGCATGATAAAGAAGATTCAAAGAGAGTGAGATGCCAGTTCCTTTCATTCAGTCAGTAGCTTCAATCATTTCTGGACGTTTTTCAATGGCAAAAATCAATGAATATTGTAAATGCACAAACAGTAATTTCTCCGCATTGCAAGGTGCAATTCTGAAATTTTTTGCTTTTTCCTGCTCCTCTTAGCATGATAAATAAGATTCAAAGAGAGTGAGATGCCAGCTCTTTTCATTCAGTCAGTAGCTTCAATCATTTCTGGTATATGAATAACATGATGTTTTTCAATGGCAAAAATCAATGAATATTGTAAATGCACAAACAGTAATTTCTCCGCATTGCAAGGTGCAATTCTGAATTTTTTTGCTTTTTCCTGCTCCTCTTAGCATGATAAAGAAGATTCAAAGAGAGTGAGATGCCAGCTCCTTTCATTCAGTCAGTAGCTTCAATCATTTCTGGACGTTTTTCAATGGCAAAAATCAATGAATATTGTAAATGCACAAACAGTAATTTCTCCGCATTGCAAGGTGCAATTCTGAAATTTTTTGCTTTTTCCTGCTCCTCTTAGCATGATAAACAAGATTCAAAGAGAGTGAGATGCCAGCTCCTTTCATTCAGTCAGTAGCTTCAATCATTTCTGGACGTTTTTCAATGGCAAAAATCAATGAATATTGTAAATGCACAAACAGTAATTTCTCCGCATTGCAAGGTGCAATTCTGAAATTTTTTGCTTTTTCCTGCTCCTCTTAGCATGATAAAGAAGATTCAAAGAGAGTGAGATGCCAGCTCCTTTCATTCAGTCAGTAGCTTCAAACATTTCTGGTATATGAATAACATGATGTTTTTCAATGGCAAAAATCAATGAATATTGTAAATGCACAAACAGTAATTTCTCCGCATTGCAAGGTGCAAGTCTGAAATTTTTTGCTTTTTCCTGCTCCTCTTAGCATGATAAAGAAGATTCAAAGAGAGTGAGATGCCAGCTACTTTCATTCAGTCAGTAGCTTCAATCATTTCTGGACGTTTTTCAATGGTAAAAATCAATGAATATTGTAAATGCACAAACAGTAATTTCTCCACATTGCAAGGTGCAATTCTGAAATTTTTTGCTTTTTCCTGCTCCTCTTAGCATGATAAAGAAGATTCAAAGAGAGTGAGTTGCCAGCTCCTTTCATTCAGTCAGTAGCTTCAATCATTTCTGGTATATGAATAACATGATGTTTTTCAATGGCAAAAATCAATGAATATTGTAAATGCACAAACAGTAATTTCTCCACATTGCAAGGTGCAATTCTGAAATTTTTTGCTTTTTCCTGCTCCTCTTAGCATGATAAAGAAGATTCAAAGAGAGTGAGATGCCAGCTCCTTTCATTCAGTCAGTAGCTTCAATCATTTCTGGACGTTTTTCAATGGCAAAAATCAATGAATATTGTAAATGCACAAACAGTAATTTCTCCGCATTGCAAGGTGCAATTCTGAAATTTTTTGCTTTTTCCTGCTCCTCTTAGCATGATAAAGAAGATTCAAAGAGAGTGAGATGCCAGCTCCTTTCATTCAGTCAGTAGCTTCAATCATTTCTGGACGTTTTTCAATGGCAAAAATCAATGAATATTGTAAATGCACAAACAGTAATTTCTCCGCATTGCAAGGTGCAATTCTGAAATTTTTTGCTTTTTCCTGCTCCTCTTAGCATGATAAAGAAGATTCAAAGAGAGTGAGATGCCAGCTCCTTTCATTCAGTCAGTAGCTTCAAACATTTCTGGTATATGAATAACATGATGTTTTTCAATGGCAAAAATCAATGAATATTGTAAATGCACAAACAGTAATTTCTCCGCATTGCAAGGTGCAATTCTGAAATTTTTTGCTTTTTCCTGCTCCTCTTAGCATGATAAAGAAGATTCAAAGAGAGTGAGATGCCAGCTCCTTTCATTCAGTCAGTAGCTTCAATCATTTCTGGACGTTTTTCAATGGCAAAAATCAATGAATATTGTAAATGCACAAACAGTAATTTCTCCGCATTGCAAGGTGCAATTCTGAAATTTTTTGCTTTTTCCTGCTCCTCTTAGCATGACAAAGAAGATTCAAGGAGAGTAAGATGCCAGCTCCTTTCATTCAGTCAGTAGCTTCAATCATTTCTGGTATATGAATAACATGATGTTTTTCAATGGCAAAAATCAATGAATATTGTAAATGCACAAACAGTAATTTCTCCGCATTGCAAGGTGCAATTCTGACATTTTTTGCTTTTTCCTGCTCCTCTTAGCATGATAAAGAAGATTCAAAGAGAGTGAGATGCCAGCTCCTTTCATTCAGTCAGTAGCTTCAATCATTTCTGGACGTTTTTCAATGGCAAAAATCAATGAATATTGTAAATGCACAAACAGTAATTTCTCCGCATTGCAAGGTGCAATTCTGAAATTTTTTGCTTTTTCCTGCTCCTCTTAGCATGATAAAGAAGATTCAAAGAGAGTGAGATGCCAGCTCCTTTCATTCAGTCAGTAGCTTCAATCATTTCTGGACGTTTTTCAATGGCAAAAATCAATGAATATTGTAAATGCACAAACAGTAATTTCTCCGCATTGCAAGGTGCAATTCTGAAATTTTTTGCTTTTTCCTGCTCCTCTTAGCATGATAAAGAAGATTCAAAGAGAGTGAGATGCCAGCTCCTTTCATTCAGTCAGTAGCTTCAAACATTTCTTGTATATGAATAACATGATGTTTTTCAATGGCAAAAATCAATGAATATTGTAAAAGCACAAACAGTAATTTCTCCGCATTGCAAGGTGCAATTCTGAAATTTTTTGCTTTTTCCTGCTCCTCTTAGCATGATAAAGAAGATTCAAAGAGAGTGAGATGCCAGCTCCTTTCATTCAGTCAGTAGCTTCAATCATTTCTTGACGTTTTTCAATGGCAAAAATCAATGAATATTGTAAATGCACAAACAGTAATTTCTCCGCATTGCAAGGTGCAATTCTGAAATTTTTTGCTTTTTCCTGCTCCTCTTAGCATGATAAAGAAGATTCAAAGAGAGTGAGATGCCAGCTCCTTTCATTCAGTCAGTAGCTTCAATCATTTCTGGTATATGAATAACATGATGTTTTTCAATGGCAAAAATCAATGAATATTGTAAATGCACAAACAGTAATTTCTCCGCATTGCAAGTTGCAATTCTGAAATTTTTTGCTTTTTCCTGCTCCTCTTAGCATGATAAAGAAGATTCAAAGAGAGTGAGATGCCAGCTCCTTTCATTCAGTCAGTAGCTTCAATCATTTCTGGACGTTTTTCAATGGCAAAAATCAATGAATATTGTAAATGCACAAACAGTAATTTCTCCGCATTGCAAGGTGCAATTCTGAAATTTTTTGCTTTTTCCTGCTCCTCTTAGCATGATAAAGAAGATTCAAAGAGACTGAGATGCCAGCTCCTTTCATTCAGTCAGTAGCTTCAATCATTTCTGGACGTTTTTCAATGGCAAAAATCAATGAATATTGTAAATGCACAAACAGTAATTTCTCCGCATTGCAAGGTGCAATTCTGAAATTTTTTGCTTTTTCCTGCTCCTCTTAGCATGATAAAGAAGATTCAAAGAGACTGAGATGCCAGCTCCTTTCATTCAGTCAGTAGCTTCAATCATTTCTGGACGTTTTTCAATGGCAAAAATCAATGAATATTGTAAATGCACAAACAGTAATTTCTCCGCATTGCAAGGTGCAATTCTGAAATTTTTTGCTTTTTCCTGCTCCTCTTAGCATGATAAAGAAGATTCAAAGAGAGTTAGATGCCAGCTCCTTTCATTCAGTCAGTAGCTTCAAACATTTCTGGTATATGAATAACATGATGTTTTTCAATGGCAAAAATCAATGAATATTGTAAAAGCACAAACAGTAATTTCTCCGCATTGCAAGGTGCAATTCTGAAATTTTTTGCTTTTTCCTGCTCCTCTTAGCATGATAAAGAAGATTCAAAGAGAGTGAGATGCCAGCTCCTTTCATTCAGTCAGTAGCTTCAATCATTTCTGGATGTTTTTCAATGGCAAAAATCAATGAATATTGTAAATGCACAAACAGTAATTTCTCCGCATTGCAAGGTGCAATTCTGAAATTTTTTGCTTTTTCCTGCTCCTCTTAGCATGATAAAGAAGATTCAAAGAGAGTGAGATGCCAGCTCCTTTCATTCAGTCAGTAGCTTCAATCATTTCTGGTATATGAATAACATGATGTTTTTCAATGGCAAAAATCAATGAATATTGTAAATGCACAAACAGTAATTTCTCCGCATTGCAAGGTGCAATTCTGAAATTTTTTGCTTTTTCCTGCTCCTCTTAGCATGATAAAGAAGATTCAAAGAGAGTGAGATGCCAGCTCCTTTCATTCAGTCAGTAGCTTCAATCATTTCTGGACGTTTTTCAATGGCAAAAATCAATGAATATTGTAAATGCACAAACAGTAATTTCTCCGCATTGCAAGGTGCAATTCTGAAATTTTTTGCTTTTTCCTGCTCCTCTTAGCATGATAAAGAAGATTCAAAGAGAGTGAGATGCCAGCTCCTTTCATTCAGTCAGTAGCTTCAAACATTTCTGGTATATGAATAACATGATGTTTTTCAATGGCAAAAATCAATGAATATTGTAAATGCACAAACAGTAATTTCTCCGCATTGCAAGGTGCAATTCTGAAATTTTTTGCTTTTTCCTGCTCCTCTTAGCATGATAAAGAAGATTCAAAGAGAGTGAGATGCCAGCTCCTTTCATTCAGTCAGTAGCTTCAATCATTTCTGGACGTTTTTCAATGGCAAAAATCAATGAATATTGTAAATGCACAAACAGTAATTTCTCCGCATTGCAAGGTGCAATTCTGAAATTTTTTGCTTTTTCCTGCTCCTCTTAGCATGATAAAGAAGATTCAAAGAGAGTGAGATGCCAGCTCCTTTCATTCAGTCAGTAGCTTCAATCATTTCTGGTATATGAATAACATGATGTTTTTCAATGGCAAAAATCAATGAATATTGTAAATGCACAAACAGTAATTTCTCCGCATTGCAAGGTGCAATTCTGAAATTTTTTGCTTTTTCCTGCTCCTCTTAGCATGATAAAGAAGATTCAAAGAGAGTGAGATGCCAGCTCCTTTCATTCAGTCAGTAGCTTCAAACATTTCTGGTATATGAATAACATGATGTTTTTCAATGGCAAAAATCAATGAATATTGTAAATGCACAAACAGTAATTTCTCCGCATTGCAAGGTGCAATTCTGAAATTTTTTGCTTTTTCCTGCTCCTCTTAGCATGATAAAGAAGATTCAAAGAGAGTGAGATGCCAGCTCCTTTCATTCAGTCAGTAGCTTCAATCATTTCTGGACGTTTTTCAATGGCAAAAATCAATGAATATTGTAAATGCACAAACAGTAATTTCTCCGCATTGCAAGGTGCAATTCTGAAATTTTTTGCTTTTTCCTGCTCCTCTTAGCATGATAAAGAAGATTCAAAGAGAGTGAGATGTCAGCTCCTTTCATTCAGTCAGTAGCTTCAAACATTTCTGGTATATGAATAACATGATGTTTTTCAATGGCAAAAATCAATGAATTTTGTAAATGCACAAACAGTAATTTCTCCGCATTGCAAGGTGCAATTCTGAAATTTTTTGCTTTTTCCTGCTCCTCTTAGCATGATAAAGAAGATTCAAAGAGAGTGAGATGCCAGTTCCTTTCATTCAGTCAGTAGCTTCAATCATTTCTGGACGTTTTTCAATGGCAAAAATCAATGAATATTGTAAATGCACAAACAGTAATTTCTCCGCATTGCAAGGTGCAATTCTGAAATTTTTTGCTTTTTCCTGCTCCTCTTAGCATGATAAATAAGATTCAAAGAGAGTGAGATGCCAGCTCTTTTCATTCAGTCAGTAGCTTCAATCATTTCTGGTATATGAATAACATGATGTTTTTCAATGGCAAAAATCAATGAATATTGTAAATGCACAAACAGTAATTTCTCCGCATTGCAAGGTGCAATTCTGAATTTTTTTGCTTTTTCCTGCTCCTCTTAGCATGATAAAGAAGATTCAAAGAGAGTGAGATGCCAGCTCCTTTCATTCAGTCAGTAGCTTCAATCATTTCTGGACGTTTTTCAATGGCAAAAATCAATGAATATTGTAAATGCACAAACAGTAATTTCTCCGCATTGCAAGGTGTAATTCTGAAATTTTTTGCTTTTTCCTGCTCCTCTTAGCATGATAAACAAGATTCAAAGAGAGTGAGATGCCAGCTCCTTTCATTCAGTCAGTAGCTTCAATCATTTCTGGACGTTTTTCAATGGCAAAAATCAATGAATATTGTAAATGCACAAACAGTAATTTCTCCGCATTGCAAGGTGCAATTCTGAAATTTTTTGCTTTTTCCTGCTCCTCTTAGCATGATAAAGAAGATTCAAAGAGAGTGAGATGCCAGCTCCTTTCATTCAGTCAGTAGCTTCAAACATTTCTGGTATATGAATAACATGATGTTTTTCAATGGCAAAAATCAATGAATATTGTAAATGCACAAACAGTAATTTCTCCGCATTGCAAGGTGCAAGTCTGAAATTTTTTGCTTTTTCCTGCTCCTCTTAGCATGATAAAGAAGATTCAAAGAGAGTGAGATGCCAGCTACTTTCATTCAGTCAGTAGCTTCAATCATTTCTGGACGTTTTTCAATGGTAAAAATCAATGAATATTGTAAATGCACAAACAGTAATTTCTCCACATTGCAAGGTGCAATTCTGAAATTTTTTGCTTTTTCCTGCTCCTCTTAGCATGATAAAGAAGATTCAAAGAGAGTGAGATGCCAGCTCCTTTCATTCAGTCAGTAGCTTCAATCATTTCTGGTATAAGAATAACATGATGTTTTTCAATGGCAAAAATCAATGAATATTGTAAATGCACAAACAGTAATTTCTCCGCATTGCAAGGTGCAATTCTGAAATTTTTTGCTTTTTCCTGCTCCTCTTAGCATGATAAAGAAGATTCAAAGAGAGTGAGATGCCAGCTCCTTTCATTCAGTCAGTAGCTTCAATCATTTCTGGACGTTTTTCAATGGCAAAAATCAATGAATATTGTAAATGCACAAACAGTAATTTCTCCGCATTGCAAGGTGCAATTCTGAAATTTTTTGCTTTTTCCTGCTCCTCTTAGCATGATAAAGAAGATTCAAAGAGAGTGAGATGTCAGCTCCTTTCATTCAGTCAGTAGCTTCAAACATTTCTGGTATATGAATAACATGATGTTTTTCAATGGCAAAAATCAATGAATTTTGTAAATGCACAAACAGTAATTTCTCCGCATTGCAAGGTGCAATTCTGAAATTTTTTGCTTTTTCCTGCTCCTCTTAGCATGATAAAGAAGATTCAAAGAGAGTGAGATGCCAGTTCCTTTCATTCAGTCAGTAGCTTCAATCATTTCTGGACGTTTTTCAATGGCAAAAATCAATGAATATTGTAAATGCACAAACAGTAATTTCTCCGCATTGCAAGGTGCAATTCTGAAATTTTTTGCTTTTTCCTGCTCCTCTTAGCATGATAAAGAAGATTCAAAGAGAGTGAGATGCCAGCTCCTTTCATTCAGTCAGTAGCTTCAATCATTTCTGGTATATGAATAACATGATGTTTTTCAATGGCAAAAATCAATGAATATTGTAAATGCACAAACAGTAATTTCTCCGCATTGCAAGGTGCAATTCTGAAATTTTTTGCTTTTTCCTGCTCCTCTTAGCATGATAAAGAAGATTCAAAGAGAGTGAGATGCCAGCTCCTTTCATTCAGTCAGTAGCTTCAATCATTTCTGGACGTTTTTCATTGGCAAAAATCAATGAATATTGTAAATGCACAAACAGTAATTTCTCCGCATTGCAAGGTGCAATTCTGAAATTTTTTGCTTTTTCCTGCTCCTCTTAGCATGATAAAGAAGATTCAAAGAGAGTGAGATGCCAGCTCCTTTCATTCAGTCAGTAGCTTCAATCATTTCTGGACGTTTTTCAATGGCAAAAATCAATGAATATTGTAAATGCACAAACAGTAATTTCTCCGCATTGCAAGGTGCAATTCTGAAATTTTTTGCTTTTTCCTGCTCCTCTTAGCATGATAAAGAAGATTCAAAGAGAGTGAGATGTCAGCTCCTTTCATTCAGTCAGTAGCTTCAAACATTTCTGGTATATGAATAACATGATGTTTTTCAATGGCAAAAATCAATGAATTTTGTAAATGCACAAACAGTAATTTCTCCGCATTGCAAGGTGCAATTCTGAAATTTTTTGCTTTTTCCTGCTCCTCTTAGCATGATAAAGAAGATTCAAAGAGAGTGAGATGCCAGTTCCTTTCATTCAGTCAGTAGCTTCAATCATTTCTGGACGTTTTTCAATGGCAAAAATCAATGAATATTGTAAATGCACAAACAGTAATTTCTCCGCATTGCAAGGTGCAATTCTGAAATTTTTTGCTTTTTCCTGCTCCTCTTAGCATGATAAAGAAGATTCAAAGAGAGTGAGATGCCAGCTCCTTTCATTCAGTCAGTAGCTTCAATCATTTCTGGTATATGAATAACATGATGTTTTTCAATGGCAAAAATCAATGAATATTGTAAATGCACAAACAGTAATTTCTCCGCATTGCAAGGTGCAATTCTGAAATTTTTTGCTTTTTCCTGCTCCTCTTAGCATGATAAAGAAGATTCAAAGAGAGTGAGATGCCAGCTCCTTTCATTCAGTCAGTAGCTTCAATCATTTCTGGACGTTTTTCATTGGCAAAAATCAATGAATATTGTAAATGCACAAACAGTAATTTCTCCGCATTGCAAGGTGCAATTCTGAAATTTTTTGCTTTTTCCTGCTCCTCTTAGCATGATAAAGAAGATTCAAAGAGAGTGAGATGCCAGCTCCTTTCATTCAGTCAGTAGCTTCAATCATTTCTGGACGTTTTTCAATGGCAAAAATCAATGAATATTGTAAATGCACAAACAGTAATTTCTCCGCATTGCAAGGTGCAATTCTGAAATTTTTTGCTTTTTCCTGCTCCTCTTAGCATGATAAAGAAGATTCAAAGAGAGTGAGATGCCAGCTCCTTTCATTCAGTCAGTAGCTTCAATCATTTCTGGACGTTTTTCATTGGCAAAAATCAATGAATATTGTAAATGCACAAACAGTAATTTCTCCGCATTGCAAGGTGCAATTCTGAAATTTTTTGCTTTTTCCTGCTCCTCTTAGCATGATAAAGAAGATTCAAAGAGAGTGAGATGCCAGCTCCTTTCATTCAGTCAGTAGCTTCAATCATTTCTGGACGTTTTTCAATGGCAAAAATCAATGAATATTGTAAATGCACAAACAGTAATTTCTCCGCATTGCAAGGTGCAATTCTGAAATTTTTGCTTTTTCCTGCTCCTCTTAGCATGATAAAGAAGATTCAAAGAGAGTGAGATGTCAGCTCCTTTCATTCAGTCAGTAGCTTCAAACATTTCTGGTATATGAATAACATGATGTTTTTCAATGGCAAAAATCAATGAATTTTGTAAATGCACAAACAGTAATTTCTCCGCATTGCAAGGTGCAATTCTGAAATTTTTTGCTTTTTCCTGCTCCTCTTAGCATGATAAAGAAGATTCAAAGAGAGTGAGATGCCAGTTCCTTTCATTCAGTCAGTAGCTTCAATCATTTCTGGACGTTTTTCAATGGCAAAAATCAATGAATATTGTAAATGCACAAACAGTAATTTCTCCGCATTGCAAGGTGCAATTCTGAAATTTTTTGCTTTTTCCTGCTCCTCTTAGCATGATAAAGAAGATTCAAAGAGAGTGAGATGCCAGCTCCTTTCATTCAGTCAGTAGCTTCAATCATTTCTGGTATATGAATAACATGATGTTTTTCAATGGCAAAATCAATGAATATTGTAAATGCACAAACAGTAATTTCTCCGCATTGCAAGGTGCAATTCTGAAATTTTTTGCTTTTTCCTGCTCCTCTTAGCATGATAAAGAAGATTCAAAGAGAGTGAGATGCCAGCTCCTTTCATTCAGTCAGTAGCTTCAATCATTTCTGGACGTTTTTCATTGGCAAAAATCAATGAATATTGTAAATGCACAAACAGTAATTTCTCCGCATTGCAAGGTGCAATTCTGAAATTTTTTGCTTTTTCCTGCTCCTCTTAGCATGATAAAGAAGATTCAAAGAGAGTGAGATGCCAGCTCCTTTCTCATTCAGTCAGTAGCTTCAATCATTTCTGGACGTTTTTCAATGGCAAAAATCAATGAATATTGTAAATGCACAAACAGTAATTTCTCCGCATTGCAAGGTGCAATTCTGAAATTTTTTGCTTTTTCCTGCTCCTCTTAGCATGATAAAGAAGATTCAAAGAGAGTGAGATGTCAGCTCCTTTCATTCAGTCAGTAGCTTCAAACATTTCTGGTATATGAATAACATGATGTTTTTCAATGGCAAAAATCAAATGAATTTTGTAAATGCACAAACAGTAATTTCTCCGCATTGCAAGGTGCAATTCTGAAATTTTTTGCTTTTTCCTGCTCCTCTTAGCATGATAAAGAAGATTCAAAGAGAGTGAGATGCCAGTTCCTTTCATTCAGTCAGTAGCTTCAATCATTTCTGGACGTTTTTCAATGGCAAAAATCAATGAATATTGTAAATGCACAAACAGTAATTTCTCCGCATTGCAAGGTGCAATTCTGAAATTTTTTGCTTTTTCCTGCTCCTCTTAGCATGATAAATAAGATTCAAAGAGAGTGAGATGCCAGCTCTTTTCATTCAGTCAGTAGCTTCAATCATTTCTGGTATATGAATAACATGATGTTTTTCAATGGCAAAAATCAATGAATATTGTAAATGCACAAACAGTAATTCTCCGCATTGCAAGGTGCAATTCTGAATTTTTTTGCTTTTTCCTGCTCCTCTTAGCATGATAAAGAAGATTCAAAGAGAGTGAGATGCCAGCTCCTTTCATTCAGTCAGTAGCTTCAATCATTTCTGGACGTTTTTCAATGGCAAAAATCAATGAATATTGTAAATGCACAAACAGTAATTTCTCCGCATTGCAAGGTGTAATTCTGAAATTTTTTGCTTTTTCCTGCTCCTCTTAGCATGATAAACAAGATTCAAAGAGAGTGAGATGCCAGCTCCTTTCATTCAGTCAGTAGCTTCAATCATTTCTGGACGTTTTTCAATGGCAAAAATCAATGAATATTGTAAATGCACAAACAGTAATTTCTCCGCATTGCAAGGTGCAATTCTGAAATTTTTTGCTTTTTCCTGCTCCTCTTAGCATGATAAAGAAGATTCAAAGAGAGTGAGATGCCAGCTCCTTTCATTCAGTCAGTAGCTTCAAACATTTCTGGTATATGAATAACATGATGTTTTTCAATGGCAAAAATCAATGAATATTGTAAATGCACAAACAGTAATTTCTCCGCATTGCAAGGTGCAAGTCTGAAATTTTTTGCTTTTTCCTGCTCCTCTTAGCATGATAAAGAAGATTCAAAGAGAGTGAGATGCCAGCTACTTTCATTCAGTCAGTAGCTTCAATCATTTCTGGACGTTTTTCAATGGTAAAAATCAATGAATATTGTAAATGCACAAACAGTAATTTCTCCACATTGCAAGGTGCAATTCTGAAATTTTTTGCTTTTTCCTGCTCCTCTTAGCATGATAAAGAAGATTCAAAGAGAGTGAGATGCCAGCTCCTTTCATTCAGTCAGTAGCTTCAATCATTTCTGGTATAAGAATAACATGATGTTTTTCAATGGCAAAAATCAATGAATATTGTAAATGCACAAACAGTAATTTCTCCGCATTGCAAGGTGCAATTCTGAAATTTTTTGCTTTTTCCTGCTCCTCTTAGCATGATAAAGAAGATTCAAAGAGAGTGAGATGCCAGCTCCTTTCATTCAGTCAGTAGCTTCAATCATTTCTGGACGTTTTTCAATGGCAAAAATCAATGAATATTGTAAATGCACAAACAGTAATTTCTCCGCATTGCAAGGTGCAATTCTGAAATTTTTTGCTTTTTCCTGCTCCTCTTAGCATGATAAAGAAGATTCAAAGAGAGTGAGATGTCAGCTCCTTTCATTCAGTCAGTAGCTTCAAACATTTCTGGTATATGAATAACATGATGTTTTTCAATGGCAAAAATCAATGAATTTTGTAAATGCACAAACAGTAATTTCTCCGCATTGCAAGGTGCAATTCTGAAATTTTTTGCTTTTTCCTGCTCCTCTTAGCATGATAAAGAAGATTCAAAGAGAGTGAGATGCCAGTTCCTTTCATTCAGTCAGTAGCTTCAATCATTTCTGGACGTTTTTCAATGGCAAAAATCAATGAATATTGTAAATGCACAAACAGTAATTTCTCCGCATTGCAAGGTGCAATTCTGAAATTTTTTGCTTTTTCCTGCTCCTCTTAGCATGATAAAGAAGATTCAAAGAGAGTGAGATGCCAGCTCCTTTCATTCAGTCAGTAGCTTCAATCATTTCTGGTATATGAATAACATGATGTTTTTCAATGGCAAAAATCAATGAATATTGTAAATGCACAAACAGTAATTTCTCCGCATTGCAAGGTGCAATTCTGAAATTTTTTGCTTTTTCCTGCTCCTCTTAGCATGATAAAGAGATTCAAAGAGAGTGAGATGCCAGCTCCTTTCATTCAGTCAGTAGCTTCAATCATTTCTGGACGTTTTTCATTGGCAAAAATCAATGAATATTGTAAATGCACAAACAGTAATTTCTCCGCATTGCAAGGTGCAATTCTGAAATTTTTTGCTTTTTCCTGCTCCTCTTAGCATGATAAAGAAGATTCAAAGAGAGTGAGATGCCAGCTCCTTTCATTCAGTCAGTAGCTTCAATCATTTCTGGACGTTTTTCAATGGCAAAAATCAATGAATATTGTAAATGCACAAACAGTAATTTCTCCGCATTGCAAGGTGCAATTCTGAAATTTTTTGCTTTTTCCTGCTCCTCTTAGCATGATAAAGAAGATTCAAAGAGAGTGAGATGTCAGCTCCTTTCATTCAGTCAGTAGCTTCAAACATTCTGGTATATGAATAACATGATGTTTTTCAATGGCAAAAAATCAATGAATTTTGTAAATGCACAAACAGTAATTTCTCCGCATTGCAAGGTGCAATTCTGAAATTTTTTGCTTTTTCCTGCTCCTCTTAGCATGATAAAGAAGATTCAAAGAGAGTGAGATGCCAGTTCCTTTCATTCAGTCAGTAGCTTCAATCATTTCTGGACGTTTTTCAATGGCAAAAATCAATGAATATTGTAAATGCACAAACAGTAATTTCTCCGCATTGCAAGGTGCAATTCTGAAATTTTTTGCTTTTTCCTGCTCCTCTTAGCATGATAAAGAAGATTCAAAGAGAGTGAGATGCCAGCTCCTTTCATTCAGTCAGTAGCTTCAATCATTTCTGGTATATGAATAACATGATGTTTTTCAATGGCAAAAATCAATGAATATTGTAAATGCACAAACAGTAATTTCTCCGCATTGCAAGGTGCAATTCTGAAATTTTTTGCTTTTTCCTGCTCCTCTTAGCATGATAAAGAAGATTCAAAGAGAGTGAGATGCCAGCTCCTTTCATTCAGTCAGTAGCTTCAATCATTTCTGGACGTTTTTCATTGGCAAAAATCAATGAATATTGTAAATGCACAAACAGTAATTTCTCCGCATTGCAAGGTGCAATTCTGAAATTTTTGCTTTTTCCTGCTCCTCTTAGCATGATAAAGAAGATTCAAAGAGAGTGAGATGCCAGCTCCTTTCATTCAGTCAGTAGCTTCAATCATTTCTGGACGTTTTTCAATGGCAAAAATCAATGAATATTGTAAATGCACAAACAGTAATTTCTCCGCATTGCAAGGTGCAATTCTGAAATTTTTTGCTTTTTCCTGCTCCTCTTAGCATGATAAAGAAGATTCAAAGAGAGTGAGATGCCAGCTCCTTTCATTCAGTCAGTAGCTTCAATCATTTCTGGACGTTTTTCATTGGCAAAAATCAATGAATATTGTAAATGCACAAACAGTAATTTCTCCGCATTGCAAGGTGCAATTCTGAAATTTTTTGCTTTTTCCTGCTCCTCTTAGCATGATAAAGAAGATTCAAAGAGAGTGAGATGCCAGCTCCTTTCATTCAGTCAGTAGCTTCAATCATTTCTGGACGTTTTTCAATGGCAAAAAATCAATGAATATTGTAAATGCACAAACAGTAATTTCTCCGCATTGCAAGGTGCAATTCTGAAATTTTTTGCTTTTTCCTGCTCCTCTTAGCATGATAAAGGAAGATTCAAAGAGAGTGAGATGTCAGCTCCTTTCATTCAGTCAGTAGCTTCAAACATTTCTGGTATATGAATAACATGATGTTTTTCAATGGCAAAAATCAATGAATTTTGTAAATGCACAAACAGTAATTTCTCCGCATTGCAAGGTGCAATTCTGAAATTTTTTGCTTTTTCCTGCTCCTCTTAGCATGATAAAGAAGATTCAAAGAGAGTGAGATGCCAGTTCCTTTCATTCAGTCAGTAGCTTCAATCATTTCTGGACGTTTTTCAATGGCAAAAATCAATGAATATTGTAAATGCACAAACAGTAATTTCTCCGCATTGCAAGGTGCAATTCTGAAATTTTTTGCTTTTTCCTGCTCCTCTTAGCATGATAAAGAAGATTCAAAGAGAGTGAGATGCCAGCTCCTTTCATTCAGTCAGTAGCTTCAATCATTTGGTATATGAATAACATGATGTTTTTCAATGGCAAAAATCAATGAATATTGTAAATGCACAAACAGTAATTTCTCCGCATTGCAAGGTGCAATTCTGAAATTTTTTGCTTTTTCCTGCTCCTCTTAGCATGATAAAGAAGATTCAAAGAGAGTGAGATGCCAGCTCCTTTCATTCAGTCAGTAGCTTCAATCATTTCTGGACGTTTTTCATTGGCAAAAATCAATGAATATTGTAAATGCACAAACAGTAATTTCTCCGCATTGCAAGGTGCAATTCTGAAATTTTTTGCTTTTTCCTGCTCCTCTTAGCATGATAAAGAAGATTCAAAGAGAGTGAGATGCCAGCTCCTTTCATTCAGTCAGTAGCTTCAATCATTTCTGGACGTTTTTCAATGGCAAAAATCAATGAATATTGTAAATGCACAAACAGTAATTTCTCCGCATTGCAAGGTGCAATTCTGAAATTTTTTGCTTTTCCTTGCTCCTCTTAGCATGATAAAGAAGATTTCAA
>NW_027368386.1:0-50282 GCF_046119375.1 Phyllobates terribilis | reverse complement strand
AGCATATCAACATGGTTATTAGTTGTCCCTACTTTCTTCACCTAAATTCTTTTATCATTCCTCAAAAAATGATACCTGACATCAATATCCTTCGTCTTCTCATGATGGATCTAATCATTGGTAAGCATATTGCACTCAAGTTGTCACAATACACTAAAGCCTGATCCTAATGTAATACTAGATCATTAACCAGTCCCTTTAGCCATATTTCCTCCTTAGCAGCTTATATTAAAGCCATATACTTAGTCTATAAAATTGCCTTCTAGCTAACCACAGAACTTCCTAGAGTGAGCACATAATTAGTCATAGATCTCTTAATACCCACATCTCTAGCATAATTAGAATCTGAGTAACCAGTAACCAAACACTGAGTGTCATTTCCATAACAGAGATCGACATCAGATCTACCTCTAAGGTACTAAAAATCCTCTTCACCACTTGCCAATGTTCCTTCTTACGGTTGACCATGAATCGACTTATCACACTAACAACGAATGCTTAATTTGGTCGAGTGAATACTGTATCATACATCTGACTCCCAAATACACTAGCGTATGGGACTCGGGACATATACTCTTCATCATGACATGTGTACGTTCCCAACTTGTTGTTAGATTCCATTGGAGTATCTATAGGCTTGGTTGATGACATTCCAAATCTGCTCAATATCTTCTTGATGTAACCTTCTTGTAAGAGGAAATTTTTTCTCTTTTTCCTATCCTTATAAATTTCAACTCCTAAAATTTTACGAGTAGTACCCAGATCTTTCCTCTCAAACTCTGAACTGAAGAAACCCTTCAACTTCTAAATGTCTGACTTATTCCTAGAAGTAGCAACAATCAACATATCATCAATATATAGAACCAGATAAATGTGTGAACCACCCTGCAAGTCATTATAGTACACACAACAATCATATGATCATCTTGTATACCCAAATTACTGCATATAATTGTCAAACCGCTTATACCACTACCTTGGAGATTGCTTTAGCCCGTATAAAGACTTCTTCAACTTACAAACATGGTTTACTTTTTTTGGAAGCTGGAATCCATATGACTGAGATATTTATATTTTCTTCTCCAACTCCACATTTAAGAAAGTTGTCTTGATATCTAATTGCTCAAGTTACAAGTCCTGATGTGCAACTATTGCTTGTAACACCGTGATGGAGGTATGTTTGACCTAAGGGTGTCAATCGGACGTGTTGGATCGGATTCGGGTTGGACAAATCAGAATCAGATCAATTCGGGTTTGGGTCAAGATATTGTAATAATTTAAATCGGGCTATATCGGATTGGAGCGGGTTGGGTTAGATATAAAATTTCGGACAAGAACTGGTTTATCGGATAACTTCTGACCGTACTAATTTGGGTTTTGGACTAATTAAATGATTTCCATCAAACAAATCCGATCAGTTTTCGGTCGGGTTAATTCGGTGTGGTTTAATTCATGTGTGGTTCGGTTTTGTAACTTAATAGTACAATGTTAGGTTTCTCTATTAAACTAAACAATAAAAACAAGAGTTAACGATTCAGTTCTAGTTGGACACTATTGGGTTTAATTTTGGACAAGTCCGAGTTATTTCATATCGGGTTATTTTGGGTTTTCGGGTTACATCAAATCGGGTTATATTGGATTTCAGGTTGATTACGGGTTAATTTTTCGGACTATTTTTGGTTCGGGTTTAATCAGTTCCGGAAGGATATTATTCGGATAAGTATTATTAGCTTTTTAAATTAAAATATTTCGGGTTCTCGCGGGTTTTGATTCGGACGAGTTTTTCGGAATTTTCAAATCGGGTCAGGTGTTGACATCCCTAGTCTGATCACTGGTGATAAAATCTCGTTGTAGTGTACTCCCTCTCTCTGACTGAAACCTCTTTAACCAATCGTTCTTTGTACTTTATACCCTCTATAGTAGACATTCCTTCCTTCTTGAAAACACACTTGCAAGTAACTACTTTTCTATCAGCAGGTAATCTGACCAGCTCCCAAGTCTGATTCTTATGAAGTGACTTCATCTCTTCTCCCATTGCATTAAGCCAATGTGTTGACTCACTCCCAAATATTGCAGTTTTGTAGGTGGATGACTCATTATCCTACACCTTCTCGGACACATGCATTGCACATCCTACCAGATAATCGTACCTATACCTCGCTAGAGGTTGGATTCAGATCCTTCTTTTTTGGTCTTAAGCAATACTTCTATGCACAAATTCATTAGAACTTGTTTTTTGTAGTATAATTTCAAACTTATTTGTATCATGCACATCAATAAACAATTATGATAGTTGGTTTTTGACCAACATAGGTGCCTGAATTTCCTCTAGAGTAAGTTGCACCTCCACCTCCTCACCAAAAACAAAACTCTTTCTATGCTATAGCAGTGGCCTTCTCTTTGGATTTAAGCATGAAACTCTCATCAAAGACTACACTCCTGCTCAGTATAGTCTTGTTATTAGACCAGATTTTGAACCCTTTCACACCAGTACCATAGCCCATGAAAGCTCCCCTCTTAGCTCTTGGGTCTAACTTACCCTCATTTACATGATAATAAGTTGTGCAACCAAAAACCCTCAGATCTGAGTAATCAACAGCTCTTCCAGTCCATACCTCATAAGGTGTTTTGCAATCAATGCCTTTTGTGGGCTTCGATTGACCAAATAGCAGGTTGTTGTTACTACTTCACCCCAGCATCGTCTAGCAAGGCCAGAATTTGAAAGCATGCATCTAGGTTTCTCCAAAAGTATCTGATTCATTCATTCTACTATACCATTTTTCTGTGGTGTATACTTGACCTGTTCTGCAGAACTCATTAAACTCAATTGAACAGAATTCCAGACCATTATTTGTTCGTATTCTTTTGACCTTCTATGCAGTCTCATTTTCAACTAGGGTCTTCCAGTCCTTGAACCTACTGAATGCCTCTCCTTTATGCCTTATCATAAATACCGACGTCATCCTAGAATAGTCATCAATGACAGAAAGAAAGTATTGTATCCACTCAAAGCCTCAATCGGGAAGGAACTCAACAATCTGAATGGATGTAATCCAACGTGCCCTTTGTTCGGTGAACTGGCATAGGAAACTTGTTGCTGATTGATTTTCCAAACACACAATGCTCACATAACTCTAGACCCTAATCTTGTGACCTCCCAGAAGATTGTCTTTTTATAGAATCTGCATTCCACATTCACTCATATGAGCAAGTATCGTGTGCCATAGTCTGGTCAGATCAGTAACATTAACCACTAATGTAATAGCTGCAAAATCTGTTACTGTTGAACCTTGTAGGACATACAAAGTTTCATGTCTGACGCCTCTGATAATCACATCTAAACCTTTGCACACATTTAAAACTCCAACTTTTCCTGGATAACTAAATCCCTTACTATCCAAAAAACCTAAAGATATCAGATTCTTCTTTAAAAGTGGAACATGCTTGAGTTCCTTGATTGTACATAATTTCTGATCATGTGTTCTAACCCTGATTGATCCGATCCCAACCACCTTGCAGACATAACCATTTTCCATAGAGATACTACCTCCGTCTACGCAGGTTATGTTGTGAACAACTCCCTTTTTGACAAACATGATATGATGCTCCAGAATCAAGATTCCACACATCAGATTGATGAGTGTTTTCATAAGTAACTAGCACAATATCATTTTTGAAATCAGCGTCATCTTCTGCTACTGCAGCAGAACCGGATTTGTGCTCTTGTTATTGCTTTTTCTTCTTAGGACAATCATTCTTCCAATGACCCTTTTCCTTATAGTAGGCATAGACGTCGTGTGGTAATTTAGGGTTTGATTTTCTACTCTACCTTCTGATACTTCTTCCTCTTACCCTTCTTACCATCCCTGGTTCCACTGACCATCAACCCGAAAGCTTGATTTTCTATACCCAACCCAATTGCATAATCACGTAGTCCTCTATTATGGAGTGAAGACCTAACCTCTTCCAGCGACACAGTCTCTTTTCCAACAATAAAAGATTGCACAAAATTCTCATATGACAGAGGGAGAGAAATCAACAGTATCAAGGCATCATCCTCATCCCCCACCTTTTCATCAATATTACACAAATCTAATATAATAGTATTCAATTGATCTAGGTGGTCTCTAAGAGGTGTGCCTTCAGACATACACAGGCTGAAAAGACGATGTTTTAGCATCAATTTATTGGTTAGCGACTTTGTCATGTAGAGACTCTCCAACTTCAACTACAACTTGGAGGTGGTTTCCTCACCTGCAACTTATGTAATGACATCATCAGCGAGGCACAACAAAATCAAAGAATGAGCCTGTTCCTCCATATCCTTGTATTTGCAGAAGAAACATCCAACCCATTTTTGTCAATTGTCAGCGACGCCCATACACCATGTTGCTTCAGTAAAGTCTGCATCTTTATCCATCACATACTAAAACTTTTCTCCCTGTAAATTTGTCGATCTTCGTCAATGATCCAGACACCGTTCTCGGCAGAATTCAAACCAACGGCTCTTATACCATTTTGTTACAACATAATCGAAACGAGAAAAATCAAACAATATGAACGACACACAGATTTACGTGGTTCACCAAATTGACTACATCCATGGGTTGAGGGAGATCACATTATTATTGGAGAAAGAAGCTTGTCGCTCTTCTTATGTCTAGGGTTTACATTATCCTACTATTTATATTGCTAACAAAACCCTAGTAGAATTCAGCCACAAGACTTGTGCCCAAATATAACTATATAAGAACCAATTAAGGCCCAAAATACAAACATTCTATTCAAATCATTCATAACAATTACGGTGCATAAATAAATTAATATAGTACGCTAATTTTCTGCCTAATTCTGTTCAGTGTTCTGGTAAAAATCAGCAGCAAAACTCAAATGCAGCTTTACATGAGGTATATTTAATCAACATTTGATCTTACGATGAACACTTCTTTAAAATCCATTTAACTCATCTCTTTGAAAATGGCAGGTGAAAGCTTGGGCTATCTTGCTGAATAGCTTGAGCTTGAAGATATGTTATCCCTTGATCTCATAATATAACACATAGTTTCAATTTTAAGAGTTATAGAAAGTTCTTCCCATGTTAAAATACATCATTTCTATATATATTTATCTTCCTTATTTACCCTTATTAACAAAATTAAATTACTGAAGTATCCCTTAAAATTTTGTTTTATCCTTATACTTTCCACCTAACAATCAAACCTCATACATATACCTCTCTCCTCATTCATTACTTCGTCACTCTCATTTATCTCTCTCTCCAACGACTCTTTCCTATCGACTCTCCATTTGCCTCTGTTTATCTTACAAGCATTGCTCTCGAAACCGTAATTAACTCTCTTTGCTTTGAGCTCTCGTCTTCCCCCTTCATTTTTTCCGATTCACTGTCTCCTCCTTGCTATTCTTCATTCATCTCATATGATCTATACAAAAGAACTCCAAAGATCTTGTCCCGGATCACGATTGTCCCCTGTTGTTCCTCTCCTCTTTGATTCATCGATATTTTCTTTCAAAATCTAGTTTTGAGGGTCTCTTTGATTGTCCTCTTTTTGTCCTCCACATCAGCATGAGCGATACATCTTCCGTCCGTCTCTTCAAATCTGATTCTCCTCCCACTAGTGCCTACTCGGCAGACTCATGCCCTTGCTCTGATAAGCCTAATTGCGAGTTGGGGTATGTGTTTTGGGGGGATCCATTGTTACTGTCCTCACCTTCCCCTCGATTATATCAATAGAAATCGAGGGCGGTTTGACGAGGTCAAAATGGTCGTTACGCTTGTAAAAATAATATTTCATGACTAGCTACTCTACACAAGTAAAGTGGCAAGTAAGGGTTGAATCCCATAGTGCATCAATGAATCAATTCTTGTGTATTTAATTCAATTAAATTGAAGGTAACCAAAAGGAATCTAAACGAGTAAAACAAATATGAGAAAGTACTTTATTCACCAGGTATTCACATTACAGATTTATTGATTTGATCATGGACTTCTTAATTCTATTCGGGTTCATTCTATTAATTATATATTATAGTTGTCCTAATCCCTATTCTTAATTAGTTAATAATTCAACGCGGCATATTAACCCTTACCTAAATACAACCCTAAAACTATCAAGAGTTAATCCCTAGGCAGCAATACGTTCAGGAATAGATAGGAACATGCAGTGTAACTTGGCTGCTAACACATAATCATTTTCGAGACAATCACAAGTTCAACTAGCCCATGCAATTGATTTGCTACCAAACGGAAATACTCTCCAACTCGGGAAAGTCAGACATAGCAGTATGAAATAGATTTAAACAACCTAGTTAGCTAATCTGGATAGATAAATCACATTCAATCAACAATACAGAGAACAACAGAATGAAATATCTCATAAATATATATTATATAGAACCAAGATAGAAGTCTTACAAACTAATAATCCACAGCCTTTCGCTTGGAGAATAAAGCTAAGGAGACTACTCGCTCCTCATTCTACGTAGAACCTAAATTGTAAAATTAATGGAATAATGGTTGATGGGAAGGAGGCAAAGCTCTCAACCCTATTTATAAAAGCATATAACCCTGGAAACAACACCTAAAAAGACCAACCCAAAATTCTATCTAAAACTAGGTAAAAAGGCCCAATTACTCCCACGAAAAGGAAAGGAGGCGGCGGCATAAACCCTACACAGGAACGATCATGCCAATGTGGCGTGGGCGCACCATTGTGCAAAATGCCCAGCTACGTCCGTTCGTGCATGCGTTCGTCCATTTCCCTCTATTTTCGTCTCTTTGGTCTTCTCTCGAATGTTCGTAATCCTCGTGTTTAACCACTTTACTCCGTGAGGTCCGGACTACGGTAATACGCTCTAAACCATGGCCAATATGCATATAAATGATGCTAACAACCACTCGTTACGCCGTACTAGATGTCGCCAATCATACACCCACACTTGAACCTTGCTCGTCCTCAAGTAAATTGCAGCTAACTCCTTGGCGATCTCAGCAAGTATGGATGACATGACTGAAGTGGTTGTCGATCAACTCTCTAGCTCCTGGTACCTAGAAATTATCAAAAACACGAGCATAGACTCCGACTCTACTAGAATCTCAAAATAATGCAAGACTCACCAAGACTCAAAATAACTCTAAATGAAACCCAACAATGGCATCAATCATTCCCCCATACTTGAACTATGCTATTATACGCAAGTGTATTAATCATGAATCTCTAAACTATGTCAGAGATGTCTCTAAGAAAATAACATACAAAGGATTATAATGCAAGATCAAATATAGGATTCGTTCTCTCCTAACATGCTTCATCATTTATGAAGGTAATGCACAAGATCCAACACTATTGAAAGCATATTTAATAAATCATAACTCAACTCAAGTAATTCCACATGTAACTTTCTAATGCTTCTTTTCATCCTATTCATGTACTTCTTATTCTCAAATTTCTCATTACCATCTTATGGTCCTGGCCAATTTGTATTTAGGCAGCGGGCCCGTCCGTTTTACGGTTCAGGTCTTTACTTGTTTAAGACCATTCACTCAAATAATAGGCCCGTCCGTTTACGGTTCAGGACGTCTTCTTTCTAGGTATAATGTAACAAAAAAGGACGGAAGAAAAATAATAATAAAAATATGACAAAACAAGAGAAGAGATGGTCAAGTTGCAATCTTAATATTGGTCCTAATGCATTCTAATCATAAACTACATGCTCAACTCAAAGTCCTAAATCTGATCAATCATATCATCATCATACATAATTGCATTATCAACATCAAGGACATAGTAAAAAGATTCAAAACCAATGCATTATTATAGAAGTCCACAAAGCATCAAATAGGGGAAAATTATGATAACCGACTCTAAAATTCTAAAATAAACTCAAATATTCAAACTAACTAGGATAGTTGAGATAATTCCCCACCCCCACATTTAAACTACGCAATGTTGTGAAATAAAGAACAAAGATAAAAGAAAAGTGGATATATAAAAATACCTCATAGACGGGTTGCCTCCCGGTCAGCGCCTTTGGTTAAAGTCGTAGGACAGACTTCTTGCTCTCTTATTCAGCACTTGGCCCCTCATGGGCCATCTCATCAATGAATCCTCTCTTCTTTTGCACATGGTAGGATTTGGCACCTCACCTCTTCCTATTCCTCTAGTCATACCACCTCCTTTTCTTCTTCATCTTCCCTGTATGTGGCCTCTGCAGCAGTTCGGTGAACCAAGGCCTAGGTGTTCGGGTTCTAGCGTCACGAATGGTGTGAGTTGTACGTATATCGCTTGCCTCAGCTAATGATCAACTCACTGATCAAATCTCCTTCCTATATCGCCTAACCGCGGTCCTGGATACCTATATCGCCTAACCGCGGTCCTGGATCGTATTCATTGAAGGTAACCGACGATGGAGGGACGGTCTTGAAAGATGCAGGATACAGCGCGCAAGCGCGCCAAGACGGGCGTGGTCGTGCTTCGGGTTCTGGAAACATGTCCGTTAAGGCACGGACATGCGGATCTGGGACGCGGTCGCGCGTGAAGGTGGTGTGGTCGCGCGTGAAGGTGGGGTGGTCGCGCTCCTCCTCAGTGGCTTAGACGCGGTCACACGACTCCAGGGTGCGGTCGTGCGACTCTGCAGTGGCCGAATCGTGGGCTTCCTCCACAGGTTACGGGCACATGTCGGTTGGTTCGTCGACCTCGATATCCTCCTCCTCACTCTGCACCTCATTCGAGCTCTTGTCGCTACTTATTATGATAGCGTTAATACTTCAAGGCGGCCACTGCCTGCATCATCCGCTCAATCTGCTCATCCACATATCTTGTGGTAGCCCGTGATTGCTTGACCATTCTTTAGGTGCTTTCTTCGATTACCCTGGTGCTGATTGTGAGGCTCTCTATCAGGATAGTCATCAAAGTCCGTGTGGAGGGTTTGGGGTCAGGTTGGGGCCTCCACCACTGCTGCTCAGGTTGGGGTTTCTCTTTATACCTTGGGTAGTAGTAGTTATACCGTTGTTGCCTATATCCAGGTTGTGGATTTGCGTATCCCCCATAAGTAGCGACCCTCTCAGTGGCCTCATGTTGAACCCTAGCCAACCTGCTCCTTACTTTAGCAAATCTCTCGCTCGTCTACCTGCAATCTCTCATCCTATCTCCTGCAAACTCACAAGAGAACTCATCAGTAATACGGGTGCTGCCGTGTAACGGTCAACACCAAAGCTAATAAAATAAAATAAACACAAGAAAAGATAATTAGACTCCCCGACAACAGCGCCAAATTTGACGAGGCCAAAATTGCCATTACACATGTCAAAGTAATATTTCCTGACTAGATACTCTACAAAAGTAAAGCGGCAAGTAAGGGACGAATCCCACAGGGAGTCAATGAATCAATTCTTGTGTATTTAATTCAACTAACTTGAAGGTAACCAAAAGGGGGAAATGGTGTAAACTAACTAATCTAAACTAGGAAAATAAATATGAGAAAGTACTTCACTCACCAAGTATTCACACTACAAATTAAATGGTTTGATCATTGACTTATTAATTATAATCGGGCTCATTCTCTTAATTATATATTATAGTTTTCGTAATCATTATTATTAATTAGTTAATAATCAAACTCGGCATATTAACCCTTACCTAAATACAACCCTAAAACTATCAGGAGTTAATCCCTAGGCATCAATACGTTCAGGAATAGATAGGAACATGCAGTGCCACTTGGTTACTAATACATCATCATTCTCCACACAATCACAAGTTCAACTAGCCCAGGGAATTGATTTGCCACCAAACGGAAAGACTCTCCAACTCGGACAAGTCAGACCTAGCAGTATGAAATAGATCTAAACAACCTAGATAGATAAATCACATTCAATTAGCAATGTAGAGAACAAGAGAATTAAACAACTCATAAATATATAATTATATAGAAGCAAGGTAGAAGTCTTACAAACTAATAATCTACAGGCTTCCTCCTGGAAAAGAAAGCTAAGGAGACTACTCGCTCCTCATTCTATGTAAAACCTAAATTATGAAATTAATTGAATAATGGATGATGGGAAGGAGTCAAAGCTCTCAACCCTATTTATAAAATTATATAACCCTAGAAACAACTCCTAAACAGCTCAGCACGAAATTCTATCTAAAACTAGGTAAAAAGGCCCAATTACCCCGCGGAAAGGAAAGGAGGCGCGACACAAATCCTACACGGGCACGATCGCGACAATGTGGTGTGATCGCACCACTGTGTAGAACCTTGGCTCGGTCACGCCATCTAGGGCGCGGTCTCTCCACTGTGAAAAATGCCTAGATGCCTCTTGCATCTTCTCCTCGGTCTTCTCCCAAATGTTTGTAATCCTCATGTTTAACCACTTTGCTCCGTGAGATCCGGACTGAGGTAATACACTCTAAACCATGTCCAATATGCATATAAATAATGCTAACAACCACTCGTTACACCGTACTAGATGTCGCCAATCACCATCATCAATGAATTCTTCCATTGATCAACCTACTCTTTTTTTCCCAAGAAGAGTGAATGCTTACAGTGGTTAGTCTAGTGGTCTAAATGCAATCTCTGGTGGATAAAATTGTTATGGAGTGGAGTCTAGGGACTTCGTTGGTGATACTGGTGTCGATGCCCTTCCTGGTGGCCGTGGTGGTGAGGGACCCCTTCCTGGTGGCTCTGTTGGCGATTGAAGTGACGTAATTATTAGTGACAGTAACAAATATGGTGCTTATGATGGGATTCTTGAACTCATTTTCCCTGACAATGAGTACAGATCGAGCTAGGTCATTTTATGGTGCTTTTTTATATTGGTAGTTTATTAAAATGCATAATGGTTGTGGCTTCCTGAAACTGTTGAATAGCTTGATAATTGTGGTTTGATAAGATTGTTGAACTTCTTGATTCTTGTGGTCTATTGAGACTATTGAAATGCTTGTCTCTTTGATGGTTTCCTGAGACTGCTAAACAAATTGATGATTGTGGTTTGTTCACATTGTTGAACTTCTTGCTTCTTGTCTTATGTTGAGACTGTTGAAATGCATGGCGCTTGCGATTTCCTGAGATTGTTGAGTAGCTTGATGATTGTGTATTTTTGACATTGTTAAACATCTTTCTTCTTGGAGTTTCTCATATGAGACTGTCGAATTGGTTGTTACTGGTGGTTGATTCATGTGGTTTGTTGAGACTGTTGCATTGTGTTCTTTGTTCTTCTCTTGGACTGATCATTCTCTGTGTTGAGGTGTATGCTATGTTGAGCTAGGTTGATTGTGATCATTTAATGATCATCTTCAATTATAAGTAATGGTCATTGAAGATGATAGTCAACAGTGATGATAATTATTGATGATACTTTGATAAACATTTCATTTGTAATACGTGCTAGTTAGAATTCACGATTCTTGTTGTTATGACATATTCTTCCTCTACTTTTCTTCTATTCCCATTTTTTTATGTGGGATTCTATCTTGCCAATCTATGATGAATGTCTAATAAAATTCTGTGCTTACTAGGTGCTATGTAGGATTCAACCATGCCAAAAAGATGAGATTCCACTTATGATTGCATAAACCTATCGTTGAGCAAAAAAGTATACAAATTTGCAAAACACATTTTAATAATTTTCATTGGAGTTTGACCTTTACTTTTTACCATGTTGATTATAAGCTATAAAAATACCAATATTTGGATGTTTTGATAATTTTGTCTGCACTCATATTTTGAGGAGTTGTCTGCGTATCTCTTTAAAGAGAAGCAAGCCTCACATAGTTCAAAGGCTTTTAATTTTGATGTACATCACCGGTCTAAATGTAAAACCAACTTCAAGGCAGTGTAGCTTAAACGCAAATCGAAAATCATTTGTATGATGTGAATGAAATTAAACCCACCATTTCAGAAGGGTTGTCAAATTATCCACAATTATTTAGTTTAGATTTTGTTTTGATTTGTTTTGTTATTTTATTTTTGCAATTGAACTTGATAAATTTATGTTTTTTAGCTTCTTACGTATCCTCTTAAGAGAGATAAAATCACCAGAGTGTGACTGAATTCGATACCCTTTTATGAAATTGGATTTTGAGACGAATTTCCTACATATTTGTTTCTTACGGAATCAAGTCTACGCAATTCTTATATATTTCTTTGATGAAAATTTGACTTTTGATTTATGATTGAACCCGATGAGCGATGACTTTGTATCGAGTTTCCACGTATTCATTTTTTACGGAATCAAATCGTACGTAGTTCTGGAATGAGCCATTAAAACATATTGGCAATGTGTGTTCGCCTCTATTCGTTATGATAAAATGTATATGCTTCAGTACTGATTTATTTTGGATTTCTTTGAGACAATTACTTTAGTTTCATTTGTTTAAAAGTAGTATATAGCTCTCAAGATATAGTTCTACAATGAGCCATTAAAACATATTGGCAATTTGTTTTCGCCTCTATTCGTTATGATAAAATGTATATGCTTCAGTACTGCTTTATTTTTTATTTCTTTGAGACAATTGCTTTAGTTTCATTTGTTTAAAAGTAGTATATAGCTCTCAAGCTATATGTGTAGTACACATTATTGTATATAGTAGTTTACTTGTATAGGTGCAAGCTTGTTAATATGAAAAGACTGCATACTTTACATTTAATTTTTTTTCTCTTGCTTCATTAATGAAAGCATGCACTATTACAAAAAACTGCTTTTTAGCCCGGACGTATAAGGGAATAGAGACCGGTTATAGCAAAAAAGGTCCGGGTTTCGGGTCTTTGGGCTAAAAATGTAAAGAGCCCGGAGACCTGTTACATACGCCCGGGCTCTATACTTTAAAGAGAGCGCGGCTGAAAGAATACTTTTCGCCCGGACCACTCTTATTCAATATCTGTAAAGTACAATATCTAAAAACACATGAGAGCACGCGCCCGGGCTATATTCCTCCAATATCCGGGCTAAAAGGATAATCTTTTTACTATTGGCATTGACTCATAGGTATATACCTCGCTTTACTCAGACGTCCGGACTAATACCTTTTATCTAGAAAAATGATTTTTTTTCTTAATATACCGATCCACTTTCATGTATATATATAATATATTATTCATACAAATCTCAATACTATATAACTCACATTAATAACCTGAAATTGCTAATAATAATTCAAATATCATACATCAACATTTCAAAATCCTATAATATAATTGTTCACTTAATTTTACAAAAAGTATATAATCAGCTTGCAACTCATAAACATAAACAGTAAGTGTTTCATAATCCTAATTGATTGATTGTCTTCCTGCAAATGAATTTCAACATTGTTTCATAGTCCCAACTCCACCTTCATAAGATAAATCATTCTTAACATTTGACATCCTGTAAAAGATAATGAACATTTATTAGACAATCAATATATAATTTTGCCAACAATAAAGATAGTAAAATAGGTAAAAACTATTAAATACCTACACAAGAGTGAGAAAATAATTGAACCAATCCATTCAAATTTTATCTGGATAGTGTAAATAATCTTGTCAACATACCACTACAAAATATAATAATGTAACTATTATAAGTGACAAGGATGTAATAGATAAAAAATTGGATGATTATTTGCTCTTTTTCTAACAATCTTTCTTTAAACAATAAGACAACACAACAAGGATGATAAGAGCATGTATTACATGCTTTGTTAACTGTCTAGACGAGAGCAGAAAATAAATAAGATTAAGAATACTCCTAAAATCTACATGACAATAACATAAGAGCGTACAATGGCGCACTCCCTTTTTTCTGAAAATGAGTGCTCTAGTAAACCCTCTACTACCAAACCTTAACCATGTCACTGCGTGTGTAAGGGTGGTTACGATCTTATCCATAAGAGCATTATGCATCATTGTTATGTCGTTCAAATGTTATACTCAAATAGAGAGAAAAAATCTAAGAACATTAATGAAGCAACACTCAAATAGAGAACAAAAATGCTAGCATGTTGCATAATAGTATAGGAGACATGTGCATGGTATTAACATGAAAAATACGAACCTATATTTAAACAACGTTCACTGTTTTTCTCCACAAATTTAATGATAATAACTCTAGCTTTCCCAATTACCTGAGAAGAAACGTTAAGTTTTAACATGGTGTGAATAGAAAATATAAGCATTTACTTGTAGTACATAGCAAACTTGTATCAGCTAACAACAATGAAAACTAGAAACAATTAGATTAGCAGCTCTTAAACCAAGAAGGAAAATAGATCAAACCTTGAACTATTGAAAGGAGAGAGTTTCAACAAAGTAATGAAGCCGAGTATACAAACACCTCTTTGTTAAGACTAGCTTTGAGTTTCAATGGCAGCTCTTCAACTAGGAGAAGCCATCCACTTATTCCTAGGGACATGGCTATGAAGCTAAAATATCTCTCTTTACCTTTCTCAAATGCTATTATGCAAGGAATTGCATAACCTGCACTATACATTTACAAGCATGAAATAGAATTATCCATGAGATATATGTGCAACAATATCTTAAAAGAAAAAGACAACTTACTGACCAAGTTTTATTTCAGTTCCTGGCTTTGGGGTACCGTTCTGTAGACCAACAACGTTAGCCATTGAATTTTCAGGGATATCTGCTGGAGGTTGTAACGGTGGCTGATCAGGCAACGGTATGCCATGAAAGAACATTTGAAGTTGATAAAGCAGCACACTCTCCTGTATATAAGAAAGTACAACTCAAATATCATATGATTCCACTAAAAAGAGTTCTCCATATGAATATTATCTCAAAGAAAAGACTCGACTTAATGCGAAATGGTTCACAACAAGAGTAAGTAGTAAAACGAAGAAACACTTTTACTCTGTTACGCATAACAACACACTGAGCACTGCTCAGAAAATACTTCATAACAATAAAAATGGACATAATAAAATCGGGCGAGTAGATGTAATTCTTAAAATAAGAAATAATAATCAAAGAGAAGGTTATTTGATTCAAATGAAATGAGAAGGTATATATATCATAATATTTGCAACATTTTACATGTCGCTATCGTAATTTCAATAACATGCACAAATATCAAATGCAAATATAAACGTGATCCATTATATACCTTGGCCAATTTTCGCATTTTCGCTGCAGTAGTAAACGATGACTCACTAGGAACTGCATCTGGACACATAATAATCTTATCCATCATTTCGAATGTAAATGCTTATAAAAGAAAAGGATAAGCACTAAAAAAAGAACTTAACTAGAAGAAAAAAACCACCAGTAGTTTTTATAGTTCTTCTGTCGCTAGCTACCCTTCTCCCTCAGAAAAAAAAGGTAGAAGTATAGTACTTGGGTTGCCATCCCATTGCATCTCCAATTCCATGATGATTTCCCCAGGTTCTTAATCAACAAGCCATACTCCTAAAATCCAAATCATTTTCCCACAATTAAAATACAGACGAAGGGAAAATACTACCTGGTTTTCCATGAAGACTATATCAAGATTGCTCTATCTGGAGATTCTGGACTCATTAAACTCCCCTAGATGATAAATTCTATATCAACAACAATAATCTATCCCCGTGTCTATAATTTACATGCATAACACAAGCACTAGTTAAAATAAATAAAAAATACAACACCTTCATGTGGAACTCAATGATCACAGGTTTGGTCGCATATCATGAAAATTAGAAGAGGAAAGCTAGAATAAACATTATTATTCATAGTTGGGGCCAATTGAAAAGTTTTAAAATGTTATCGAACATAAAGTCATTAAAGTAACAGCCATAAATTATATAAATAATTCACATGCTTCAATGATTTCCACATGATAGTTCAAATAAAAGCTAACATAAATATAGTTAAGTCTATAGCAGAAGAGAAATCTATAGTTCAAGAACAACTTTTAATTCATGATAAAAGCTAACATAAATATAGTTAAGTCTATAGCAGAAGAGAAATCTATAGTTCAAGAACAACTTTTAATTCATGATGCCCAAAGGAGAACGTAATTCCTATTATGTTGTTGCAACATGTCTACATGTGTTTTTGCATGTTCATCAGGCGATTTCTACTGAAGTTTAAGTCCCTCTGAGTATCCACTTGCTTGATCTAGAACCATTAGCCTAATTCAGCAAGCTAGAGGCTATAGTATCATTTCCCTTCAACTTTGACATGTAAAGCATAAGCCAAATGACCCCCTGATCCTGGAAATGCTCAATTCAGCTTGACAGTGATTGTAAAGAAAAATTGAAAGTCGGTTTTTTATTGTTATTAAATTTGTATCTAACTCAACAAATACTAAATCAAATCCTGTCATTATGACCTTTTTCAATACAAAGATGATAGGCAATGGCATGTTTACATACAACTGGTCAGAATAGTATAAAATGCAATTGTTTTCCCTTAATATTACGGGAAACTCTAATATTCTCGGTAACCAGAACTACTCATGACAAATTATCTAAAATAAAGTGAGTATTAGTTGCAGTCTCAAGCCCTCTGCAAAGGTATATATATAAGTTACAATCTCACATTTTGAAGTAACCAAGTGATAAACAAGTAAATACATATTTCATGACATGCACCAATACTCTATTTCTATTTCTAGTTAAAAAAAAAAAAGATCAGATGTTTTTCACTTTAAATGAGAAATCCAAACAGCTGTGTTTACAATTGCAATCCTATATCCAAAACAATGAAGTGTCACAAATACAAGTGATTATGATTTCACCAACAAAAAAACAAATACAAGTTATTATGTGCTCGATTGCCCTAAAAACAGTCTTACAAACCAGCAAGTACTTGTAATTTGACAGAATATAAGGCAATCACTATGAAATGCAACATAAGCTTAGAAAGTACTCAATAACTGATTTTGATGCAGAATTAACTATCAAATGCTAAAACCTAGATATAATTATCAGTTTCCACAACCAAAATCTCATCTCATCTTATATTCCACATGCAATCTAGATCCACACAAATTCTTCAACAGTCCAACAACAAACTAGAGCAATGCTTTCAAAAATGGTGCTTACCGAGGTAAGAGAAAAATCTAATCTGGAAATGAGAAAGAAAAGATGAGCCTATGCCAAAGATGATAGCTGGAGTGAACCTGCAATTAGGATGAGGCTTACTTGTTGCTAGACATGTTCTTCCGCAACTCCTCGAAATTGACATTTCCATCACCGTTGGAATTGACAACCTGGATCATCTTTGCAAAGTTGACATTTCCATCACCGTTTCAACTTCTAATTTTTTCACTCCCCCATAAACATTTTCGAAACTTGCTTTGCTGATAAGAGAAAAGGCTAAAATGAACACATTTGCACCATGATAACTCTGTGGTCTTAATCTGTTGTAATCCTCTTGTCCTATTAAGCATTAAAACACGTCACAAACAAAAATCAGTTACACTAGTCTACCCACTTTAAAAAAGGTGAACAAAGATATAGATCTATTACCTGCAGTGTCCCATAAACCAAGATTAACCATAGCTTCGTTGACAACCACATTTGCACTGAAATTATCGAATACATTAAGGACATAATCCTGTTCCAATGAACAGAGAAACCTCCTTAGGATTAAAAAGTGGTTAATGTATGACTTAACCTCTCTCTGTCTCATCATGAACTCATAATTTACTAAAGTTCCAGAACACGCAAACAAACCACTAATATCAGGACATATTATCCTTAATAATAGTCAATATAATGAACAGATTGACTATTATAGAACTGCCCGGTGATGAATTACAATTTCCTAAATCCGGTCAATCATTTATTCATAGTCAAGAATCAAGATATGAATTTTCCCATCTAAAATCAAAGCAGAAACAAAATGCACCACAAGTAGTGAGCAAAAATGTCAAAAACACTGAAGATAGAGGAGGAGGAGGAGAGGTACCGTAGGGAAAGTGTTGCTTGTGTACGAAATTAGCAAGCAAGTCTTGCCAAAGGCACCATCGCACATTTAATGAACCTCGAATTGCTCATCTCACCAGAGAACCTGGCCAAATTATGCTAATTTCTCTTCACAAACTGAATCCCTTGGAGAAGAGAAACCAAAAGCCCTAAATGATCTCATAATGTGAAATAAAAACAATGGCGGAGGGTGGCACTGATAGCTAGAGTTCTTATAAAGAGTAAACGGTGACAGTAAAGTGAGTAGATCTGCTTGTTTCAGAGAGGAAATGAAGAAGTGAAACGAGAGAGAAGGGTGTACCTGGGAAGGAGAAACCCGTTGCAAGATTTGAAGGACGAAGAATGGGGTTTTGTTGATTTAAGAGGAGAGAAAATCGGGAAGGACTAGTAATTGCATACGTGCTCTGTGCATTCATTATAATTCATTCTCAACAAACTCAATCTTCTTCTCAATCAATGACCCGTGAGATTTAGCTGCAACACAGTAAGAATTAAAATCCAAGATGGCCGAATCTAGTCTAGGGTTCCCTGGGAAAGATAGAAAAACTTACTCTCCTTAAGCGGGTCGAAGATGGAGGAATACAAAAGCAGATCTTCTTCGATATTCAAGATATCTGAGGTCGACAAGGAAGAAAGACGAGCCACCGGGATCTGCTGCTGGTGATTGTTGAAGACTATCGCCGAGATTGGAGATTAGTCAAGGGCCGGTGAATATATACTTCGGGTTGACGATGAAAGTTAGGTAAAAAAAAATTATGAGTGTTGACTCTAGGGACTGGGGAGAATCGGATTATTTTTATTTTTTTTAAAAAGAAATAATAAGAGCCCGGATAAAACAGTCGCATAAAACCCGGATATTGGAGTAGGGCTTTTAAGGTGGTGGAACCTCTTAGGTGGGTACTTAAGAGACCGGATATAACAAAAAAAACACGCGGGGGCTTAAAAAGTGAAGGGTTGAAATAGCATTCGACGTTTTAGCCCGGACATTAATAGATATTTTCGGACTAAATGGAAATCCCTATATGATTGTGTCAATTAGGACATTTTATCACGCATATCTGTAATCCCGACTAATACGTTATGGACTAAAATGCGATTTGTGTAGTAGGGATGACTAGTCCATACTTTAAGTAAAGCAGTAAAGAACTTTTACTTTATTACTTCTTTTTTTACTTCTTTCACTTTGTTGTGAGACTAGTAAAGAGAGAACCATATTGGTAGAGCTTCGATTTGATAAAACAAACAACTTTTTTTCTATACATTTGATTTCTATGGCTCCATCTTCCACACGTTTTATTTCTCAATTGTTTTTGTCTATCCTACACCATCGCACACCATCTACCTCCGCTACAATGTAGTCTTTAATTTCGAGGTCGATTCTGACCACCTTACAGTCTGATAGAGACGTTGTTTTTCCCCCATTAAGTTTAAGTAAGGTTGATTTATTTGGGCACTATGGCGGTATTTTAAAGGTCAATATTTGATTTTGAGAATTATTCAGTTCTTTTTGTCTGGTGTTCGAAATTATTTGATTTTGTCCATGCCATGAATTTGAAGATTTCAATGGGTTAAGGTATGTTTGAGTAGTGTTCGAATCCATATGGTTTTATTTAGATCACATACATGCTTCAATTTTGGTTTTATATGAAAGAAGAAGAGTAAATGGATTGAGAAGGGTAGATATTAACTACTTTTTCTACCGTCTCCTGCGGATGGTGTTCTTTATAGAGTGCTCTTTTCCTAGGCTTTGGAGGTAGTTCGTGGAATGGATGGGAGAAGACCAGTATAAACCTTCTGAAATATCTTTTATACCTTGATTAGGGAAGTTATTAATTAACTTCTCTCCACCACAACACAAACCACGCTCACACTCTTTTTTCTTTAATTTTCAATTTCTTTTCTTTTTTGTTCGATTGAACGTGGCTTAATTTGGTGGTAGTTTTAATTTTAACTACTTTAGTCTAAATAGAAGTGAAGAAGGTGTTTCCACTTACACTAAAACCAGAATTCATAATTATGTTTATTTTTTGGAATTTGTTGCAATATTTGCAAATTTTACAAGCTGCAACTTCATGCATGATTTGTTTCATTGTATTTTAAAGATGGATATTTGTCCGATTTTAACAAGTCGGATTAAAATATTTGATTTGTATGCTTTAAAAATATATTGTACTTTGATCTATCAATGTATTTTTTGATATAAAAAATGTTAAAATGATTTTTTGAGTAAAAAATTACCACCAAACAGATGTCCCCGAACTTTGAGCGTGTGAGAAATGGAACACGATCAAAGTTCGATTTAAGGTGGTATTGATTTTAGAGAAATTTGCTAACACCCTTTATATGGGTGAATTTGACTAAAAACACCTCTTATATCATTAATTATAAAGCTCCACCCCTTATATCGGTTCCGTCAGCAAATACTCACCCCTGACTTGTTTCTATTAACTTTTCTGTTAAGGGGTGAGACTTTATAATTAACAATATAAGAGGTGTTTTTAGTCAAATTCACCGATATAGAAAGGGTGTTTTTAGCAAATTTCTCTATATATGTAGATAAGTATAGAGGGATGTCATAATTCATGATGAATAAATTTTTAATTGGCTTCAGATCGAACTCCAACTGAAACTGAATGATCAAGTACTAATAATTAACAAAGCCGGTTGGCTAATAAATTCTTATTTCGGTCGTCATCTGCCATTGAAGACCCATGATGAAGCTTCGACTCCAACTCGACCTTGAGCAATTCTCCACCAAATCCAGCAATTGAAGAACCAAACTGCTGATTCGGAGTCCCAATTGCCCAGATCTATACTCCAGCCTCTGAAAATTGTACCCAACGCCTGGATTTCGACCCTTATTGCCAGTTTCCATTTGTACGATGTAGTCGCCACTGTCATCGTTGTCGTGCCGCAGTTGTCGTCACTGATGCCCTATCCGCCTTCTCGTCATTCGCCTCCGTCTTTCGTCGTCGAGTTCTTCATCGGTGAGTACTACTGCCGGTGGTGGGTTCTACAGATAGACGTCGTGCCCAAATCCGGCCTTTGTGCAACCATTGTAGCCGGTGTGTGGCTTGTCCGCCTCAACTGTGCCTAGATCTCCGACCGTCAAGTTGAGCCCAGATCTAGCTTGCACAGCTGGTGCGTGACTCGTCCGGATTCAACCCATATAGTGGATTGGATATTAGAAAGAGGAGGGCGTATAGGGAGACAGGTCACCAGAGACGGAAAAGTTCGTCCATGGAAGAAGAACGAAGAGTCGAAGAACCAGTAAAAAAAGGGGAAAATAAATAAAAGAAGAACAAAGGAAGGGAGATTTTTTTTTTTGAGAAATTTGCTAAAAAACACCCCTTATTATATGGGTGAATTTGACTAAAAACACCTCTTATATCGTCAATTATAAAGCCCCACCCCTTAACAGAAAAGTTAACAGAAACAAGGCAGGGGTTGGGATTTGCTGACGGAACCAATATAAGGGGTGGGGCTTTATAATTAACGATATAAGAGGTGTTTTTAGTCAAATTGACCCATATAAGGGGTGTTTTTAGCAAATTTCTCTTGATTTTAAATGTGACTCTGTCAAGAATTTTGGTTGTTTTTTGAACTCCATACTTTATGTCAAGATCAGCATTTTGTATTAACATTGACAGTGATATTTTACAAGATTTGAGATATTTTGAATTTTAGATGATGACGTAGTGTCACATATATCCATGTCTTTGAAGACTTTGAAACTTGATGAAACCTTTTTTATGCATCACACGAACAAGTTTAAACTCGTCTTCTAGAAATGGTTGCCTAAACGAGTTTGAATATCATTTACATACTTGAATTTTATGTAACCTAACTTATGATAAAAGGTTACAAGAAGTGAAAGTTTAACCCTTTCACTTGGGTGAAAAAAAAGTTTAGTTTGTTTTTGTGACTACATCTAATATTTTGATCGACTAGACTGCCTGCGTACCTTCTTTATGTAGGATCAAGTTTTTAACAGTTTAACAGAATCAACTTATCTTTTATTCTCTTCTCTCACTTCCTCTCTCTCTTTTTAAATTGAGGGGACGATTTTTTGTGTGTGTGTGAGTGTGACTGGATCTAGCATTTTGACCAACTAGACTACCTATGTACCCTCTTTCTGAAGGATAATGTCTTTTGTAGTTCAAGTGAATCGACTTATCTTTTGATGATCCTCTTGTAACTTCTTTTCATTTATTTTCTAAAATTGTTTTGTCCTTTTTCTTACAAATCACCGAAATAAATTGAATCCACCTTCTACGAAGGGTTTCTCAAATCAACTCCTCTATCAATTGCATACAAGGGTTTCGATTCTGATTTTTCCCACTGGATTCGACATATATTGGATTTGTCACTGAATTTCTTATGTACCCCTTGAAGGGGATCAAGTCTTGAAATTTTCATGATGTATCATTTCTTCTTTTGTGACATGGGAAAGGATATGGATGACACAATGCCCCTGCCAACCTTTGACAAATTTTTGTTGTTGTTGTTGTAGATTGACATCAAATTCACTTTTTCGCCTTAGGTTTTTTACTTTTGAAAAGGGGATTTTGATTATTTTTTTGGTTGTAACCCATGAGTTCATGCTTCAATTGACAAACTCTTCTTCACGAAGACCATCATTTAAAGAGTCCTCCCTTATAGGAATGCCATGTGTACGAAAAGGTTCTAGGAGTGAAGGAACCATTTCTATAATGGATATGAAATTTGACGAAGCTATTGGAGTCGTCATTGTTGTTTCTTCGATTTGTATTTCTCTATTGATGATCATCTCATCTATCCTATCCTTAAAGACATAACAGTTGACATGCATAAAACGGTCGTTGTTCCTATCAAAGATAATCCAACTAAACAATCCACTAGTAAAGTGGTAAGTCAGAGTCGAATCCCAAGAGAGCCACAACGATAGTCTATTTCTTTCGTGTTACCTAGTAGTAACTAGGGGGTTTTGAATGTTGTAATCTAAAGTAACAATAATAAAACGGTAAATGTTGGATTTGTAAACTATTATGATGGAAAGCTCACTCCTTTAGTATCAGCGCATTATTCTTATGGAAAGTTGATCATTGAATTCTCTTAATCCTATATTCTTAACTAACTAATCTAGTTGTCCTACTCTTTGTTTGTAAATAGCAACTAGTCCAAATAGTCCTAGAAACCCTTGTTGTAAGCAATAACCAAAGAAATCCTAAGGTTCAAAAGTGCAACAGCATAAAGATCAAAGATATGTAGGCCTATGCAATATCATTAGAAAATCGCCGATACTCGATACAGGTTTATAATCTCTACAAAATAAGCACTCACAAATAGTCTATGCAAATTCTGATTGCTACCTAAAAGACAAGACTTTTCAAATCGAATGATCAAGCCTAGCAATATGATGGATAATAATCAACCTAGTTGGCCACCTAGATAAAACCAAGATCAATCAATAGACAATAAAGCACAAGAAATCATAAAACAATGCTGAAATTATTATTAGAACATAAACATAAGAATTCTCACAAACAAATCCTAGAATAATGGCTTCAACCTAAGAGTGAACTAAGAGGATCTTAGCCAGACATAGCCAATTGAAAGCAATACATAATTATGGATGAAACTAACCAGGGATGAAGGTGAAAGTGGCACAAAGGTGGAAGCTTTCTTCTTGGCTGCTGAATTTCTAAGGATGAAGTTGTGAAATTGAACAAAGGTCTCATCTAACCTAATTTCTAAAGGTTTATATAGTTCCTAGTGAAAGGGAAATATAATAAATCAAAACAAATAAAAATTACTGAAAAACAAATCAGAATCTCGTACTAAAATCATCAATTTGGGCCGGTCCGTGTCCGTGATCGCGATCGAGACATGTGGGTCGCGATCGCGATCTGGCTCCAGTTATCAGGGTTGGCAAAAGTCGCGATCGCGACAGGATGGTCTCGGTCGAGACATGTCTACTGAGGCTAAGTATCGATCGCGACATATAGTCTCGGTCGTGACTTCTTCTCTGAGGCTGGATCTCGGTCGCGACACCTCCTCTCGGTCGTGACGTCTTCTCTCGAACTGGTCTTCGGTCTTCTATAAGCTTCGAGGCAGCTCGGCTTCTCCTCTCGGCTTCTCCATGGGTGTAGGTGTGGTATCCTTCTCTCTAGCTCCATCCCGAATGCACTAAAAGTGAGTACAACCGGGATCTCCATGATCAAACCACAAAATAACGCTTATGAGCATCCCGCAAATCTATAAATGAACATCATACCGGATTCCGGGAATACCACTCAATAAGCACCTAAACACCACTATTCCTAAGCTAATAGTCGCTAGTTAACACCATATAATAAGCTCCTATCAAACCTCCCCACACTTAAACCTTGCTCGTCCTCGAGTAAGCAAAACTCACTCCTCCTAAAAAGCACAAAGGTCTACAGTAAGTGTAGAGAAAGTTTGCTAGAGACTATACTTCAAACTCCAAGTGTATCGAGCACTAACCTAACTCTGATCTATCTTCTTATGTCTCCGAGATGTCCTACCCAAAACCCTCCTTATTTCTCCACTTCATATGTCATCACTCCATAACAATAGTAAAAATCGGACCAAGTGGTGTGCGTTTAAATACATGTGGAATTCCTAATCTCCTCTAAGGGTAAGGGTACATAAATATATCATAATGAAGATAACATCGAGTCTCCCACTCGCTTATACACTTCTTATTCCTCCTCTACAAGTAATGTCCTAAACCACTAGATAATATAATAAATCCACAAATCACAACCACCAATCCTAATTCAAAAATCTGCATAGTACAACCACAACAGTATGCATCAAACTCCAAGAAATAGAAATCTAATCTAAGAATCTAACACAACCGCCAATAATATGTAGCAAAACTAATGAACTAGTGGAATGGTAAGCATGCAAGGTGCGGATAACAATAAGCTCATAAACAAAGAGATAAAAGGCCAAAACTAACTCCTTATCCCTCCTTGGTGAATCCTAGAACCCGAGACATCCTTCAACTCCCTTCTTATGTCTCCGACGCCAATAAATATGCAATCAATAGAATTAATCACAAACAATGTAAATCCCGACGCCCTTTCGGGTTTTCATCAAAATTCTAAGTGGTAGAACTTTCTCTTTATTAGTTTTATTTTTAGGCACCAACTTTTTCCTTTTTATTCAATTCTTACTTGCCTGGTTTTTATTCTTTTTATTTTTATTTTTTCTGATTTTTGTTGTTGTTGTTGGAGCCCCCCTTTTTGATCCATCCATTTTTTACTCTCCTTGGGTTTTTCCTGATTATTTTCGTTAAAATAAAACGATGCAAAAGTTCAAGAAATATAAATCCGGTACAGACTCGATCGAAAAACAACCAAAACAGTTCAGTAGAGAAGACTAAAAAAACATAAAGAAAGTCAGCGGAATAGCAAGAGAAATCCAAAAACAACATCATAAAACTCCTCGGTACGTCAACTCATCTCCCCACACTTGAATAGCGCATTGTCCTCAATGCAGCAAAAGAGGACATCATAAAAAGGGAAGAGGGAGAAGGTACCACAATCACTCCTCCTCGTCGTCCGAATTGAGCTCTCAGTCAGACCGTATCTCGGTCGTGATATCTGGGTCGCGATTACGACATCTTTACTGGGACGAAATCTCGGTCGTGACGCCTTGGTCGCAATTGCGACACTGTTGAGTTCGGGTGATTTGTGGTGGTTCGATTACTCCAATGACTTCCTACCTGCTAGCTCCGCGGTTCTTCCTAGAAAATAAACGAAACAAAAACAAGATAATGGGAGAAAACGTTAGTATACTCCCTCGGGTTGCCTCCCGATCAGCGTCTTAGTTAACGTCACGAAACGACGTAATATGACTTAATCATCATTTTTCGATCCCTTCCAGGTCGCATCATCTAACAACATCTTCTTGAATCACGGGTGGAAAGGTTTGAACCTTAGACCATTCTCTTCCTTGACCACCCATTTTTGCTTGGGCTTCTTTTGCTCCTTACTCTCCCCACACTTAGACTTACCCTTGGGCTTTGTTTTCGCCTTTTTCGTACCCTGCACAACAGCTTTAGCAGGTTTCTTTTCCTGTGTGGTTAGTGAGGTGGGGCTACTGCCCAAAACAACCTGCGAGCCTAGTTTGGAAGGTTCGATAACATCCGTAATACAGAATACCGAACCATCATCCAGGGATTTTGTCGTAGCCTCATATGTATTAAAATTGACAAAATCCCCGTCCAACTCGAGCGTAAGTGTCCCGGTATCTAGGTCTAATTTTGTTTTATCTGTCCTCATAAAGGGTCTACCTAGTAGGACAGGTATAGCCTGCGTGTCATGAACATCATCTATGACATAAAAGTCTGCAGGGATTATAAGGTCCTCGACCATAACCAACACATCTTTGCCTAACCTTTTTGGGTAAATCGTAGACCCGTCAGGTAACTGAAGCACGATCCATGTCCTACTCATAGATCCTAATTCTAATGATTTATACAATGAGTAAGGTAAAACATTAATAGATGCTCCTAGATCTAGCATGGCCTTATCGATTTTTGTTTCCCCTATAGTGCACGGGATACTCACCATCCCTGGGTTTGAGTGCTTGGCAGCTATCTTCCGTTGGATGACCGCCGAAACTCTTTCGCTGACCTGAACTTTCTGCCTTCCTTGTAGCTTCTCACTTCTCTTCTTAGTGCAGAGTTCTTTCAAATGTTTAGCATAGCAAGGGACATTCTTGACGAGTTCGAGCAGAGGGATATTCACTTTACACTTACTAAGCATTTTGAAAATCTCCTTGTAGTCGCGGACATCGGCATTTGGTAGCGGTCGAGATGTATGGTCGCGTTCAAGATTGGATGAACTGGAGCTGAATTGTGGTCGAGATGGTGTGTCGCGATCGTGATTCTTGTCGATCAAATTTTCGGAAACTCGGGTACCGTCATCTCGGTCGAGACATGCATGTCACGATCGCAACATCTCTACTAGGGCCAAGTCTCGGTCGCGACCTTCCTGTCTCGGTCGAGATATCATCTCAGGAACCGTTTTCAGAATCTCCTCCTCTACCTTTTCATCGAGTGCCTGTCCACCTCGTATCATGATGACACTTACGTTCTCCCTCGGGGCTGCGACAGTCTGCGATGGTAGCTTTCCCGAATTCTGTTGTTGCAAGTTGTTTATCGCCTCCGCTATTTGTGCGGCCTGTTTCTCTAGACTGCGTATACTGGACTCGGTTGTTTGAACATGGGTGGTGAAGTATTTGGTCAAGGACTCGATCATTTCCTTCATAGATGGTTCGTCGGATTTTGGTTGATATGGAGCGCGGTACTGGTTGTTGTATGGATATTGTCTATTCTGCGCCCTAGCCAAGTCACCCCATCTAAAACCAGGATGATCGTTACCCCTCGGATTGTAGTTGTTATTCTCTTGCTGATTGTAGTTGTTGTTGTTCTCAAACCGAGGTCTAGGAGGTCCGAAACCTCCTACAGCATGTACTTCAGCGATAGTTTGGTCCTGGAGTTGCGGGCACATGTCGGTAGGATGGCTCTCGTCCGCACAAATTCCGCATAGTCTCGCAGGTTTCTGATTTCCGATGGCGATGTTCTTGATCATACTTTTTAGTTCAGCTATCTCACTCTTCCATTCGGGCTCTCCGGAATCCACAACGTTCAATCCTTTCCTCGTGTACGTCCTTCCAAAACTTCTTGTTCCCTCAGCAATCTCATTTAGTCGGGCTCTAGCTTCGGCGGGAGTCAAATTCAGCACACTCCCATTACACGCGTCTACTAGCCTCCTTTCATTATCAAGTAACCCATTGTAAAGGTGGGTCACCAAATCTTTCTCCTCAAACCCATGGAATGGGCAACTAGCACATAATCTTGCAAATCTTTCTATGTAGTCATACAATGTCTCGGCGTCCTGTTGTTCCACCATTGCAATAGTTCTTTTCAATGCAACCGCCTTCTTGGAGGGGAAATGCTTACTAAGGAAAGCTTTGTGAAGTTTCTCCCAAGTGTCGATACTTCCGGTGGGTAGCAAATAATACCATTGACGCGCGCTGTCTTTCAGTGTAAGACCGAAAGATCTCATTTTAATTTGCTCATCGGTGACGTTACTCGGCTTACTTCAGCTGCAAATGTCGTGGAACTCACTAAGGTGCATAATCGGGTCTTCCCCAACCAGGCCATGAAACTTTGGTAGCAAATTGATGAATCCAGTCTTTAGTTCGAACGTAAGGCCGGCATTCAAGACAGGCAGCGTCACTCCTAGATGTTGTTGCGTAAGATCTGGGTCTGTAAGCTCTCGCAACGTTCTCGCATCCATTGATTCGATCACTAGATTTTGTAGAGATTCTCGCAGATTGCGTAGATGCGTCCTCTCTATCTCTGGAATGAAATCAAGCAAATCTGAATTAGTAGCGCGAGTGTGGACCATAAGATAGGTCCACACCAAAGTAACACAAAAAGAAACAAACTATAACAGTTGGCTCCCTGTCAACGGCGCCAAAATTTGACAGGCGTAAAATGGTCGTTGTTCCTATCAAAGATAATCCAACTAAACAATCCACTAGTAAAGTGGTAAGTCGGAGTCGAATCCCAAGAGAGCCACAACAATAGTCTATTTCTTTCGTGTTACCTAGTAGTAACTAGGGGGTTTTGAATGTCGTAATCTAAAGTAACAATAATAAAACGGTAAATGTTGGATTTGTAAACTATTATAATGGAAAGCTTACTCCTTTAGTATCAGCACATTATTCTTATGGAAAGTTGATCATTGAATTCTCTTAATCCTATATTCTTAACTAACTAATCTAGTTGTCCTACTCTTTGTTCGTAAATAGCAACTAGTCCAAATAGTCCTAGAAACCCTTGTTGTAAGCAATAACCAAAGAAATCCTAAGGTTCAAAAGCGCAACAGCATAAAGATCAAAGATATGTAGGCCTATGCGATACCATTGGCAAATCGCGATACTCGACACAGGTTTATAATCTCTACAAAATAAGCAATCGCAAATAGTCTATGCAAATTCTGATTGCTACATAAAAGAGAAGACTTTTCAAATCGAATTATCAAGCCTAGCAATATGATGGATAATAATCAACCTAGTTGGCCACCTAGATAAAACCAAGATCAATCAATAGACAATAAAGCACAAGAAATCATAAAACAATGCTGAAATTATTATTAGAACATAAACATAAGAATTCTCACAAACAAATCCTAGAATAATGGCTTCAACCTAAGAGTGAACTAAGAGGATCTCAGCCAGACATAGCCAATTGAAAGCAATACATAATTATGGATGAAACTAACCAGGGATGAAGGTGAAAGTGGCACAAAGGTGGAAGCTTTCTTCTTAGCTGCTGAATTTCTAAGGATGAAGTTGTGAAATTGAACAAAGGTCTCATCTAACCTAATTTATAAAGGTTTATATAGTTCCTAGTGAAAGGGGAATAAAATAAATCAAAAGAAATAAAACAAACTGAAAAACAAATCAGAATCTCGGACTAAAATCTTCAATTTGGGTCGGTCCGTGTCCGTGGTCGCGATCGAGACATGTGGGCCACGATCACGATCTGGCTCCAGTTATCAGGGTTGGAAAAAGTCGCGATCGCGACAGGATGGTCTCGGTCGAGACATGTCTACTAAGGCTAAGTCTCGATCACGACATATAGTCTCGGTCGTGACTTCTTCTCTGAGGCTGGATCTCGGTCGCGACACCTCCTCTCAGTCGTGACGTCTTCTCTTGAACTGGTCTTCGGTCTTCTATAAACTTCGAGGCAGCTCGGCTTCGCCTCTCAGCTTCTCCATGGGTGTAGGTGTGGTATCCTTCTCTCAAGATCCATCCCGAATGCACTAAAAGTGAGTACAACCGGGATCTCCATGATCAAACCACAAAATAACGCTTATGAGCATCCCGCAAATCTATAAATGAACATCATACCGGATTCAGGGAATACCACTCAATAAGCACCTAAACACCACTAGTCCTAAGCTAATAGTCGCTAGTTAACACCATAAAATAAGCTCTTATCAACAATCCTCAATTGGATGGCTAATGAGTCGATGATAAAGACAATAGTTTGGGTCTTCCACCATGTTAACTTCATTTCACCTTTTAGGCTTAGGAAGTATTAAGATTTTGGTGTCCATCAACTCACTGAATATCTCTTCTACATCATCATCTTCGAACGAATACTTCTTTTGTTTCTATTATTGAAGAGTGAGTATTTTGGATATCTCTTCATGGTTTCCTTAAGCATTAAAGTTACCCCATTTAGAGAGTTGGTCATTTAATTTGATAAAAAAATTGACATAGACTCCCTTTTTTCTTCTTCTTGCTTAGCATCATCGTTTCTAGCTTCACAAATTTGATTCCAACTATACCCTTGTTTTTTACGGATAAGTTATCTGTGTACATTGCAAGCTGTCAACACTAAAGAATCAAAAGAATGAGGCTCGACGCTAACAACATGAACCACTAATTTTGGAAGTATGTTTCTGGTGCACATTTGAACACAAGCTTGTTCACTTAGCTTTTCTGATCATTGGAGTCTCAAATTTCTCCACAGAGAGACTCATTTAAAATTTTAAGGGTGTGTGCAAGGTCCATAATGAAAATCCTAGATTTGAGCTCATTGTGGGCTGAAAATTCCCTTGTTAATCGTCCCATGTTTGGATCGCACCTGGTTGGAGTTGTGATTACAAAGTAATGGTTTACCCTTTTAATTATTCAACAAAATGTCTTATCAAAAAGGCGTCACTTAAAGCAGATTCACCACAAGCTGAATAGAAATGATCTAGATGCTCATGTGATGACCCATGGATGCCATCGAACTTATTGAAGTTTGGTCTTTGGTAGCCCATAGGGAAAGGAATTGCATTATAATGTGTTGGATATGACTTTCTATACCCAACGATTATCATATTTTGTGATGCTTGATATTCTTGAAACCCTTGAACAATCATCTCTTTTATTTGTTCGCGAGAGATAGCTGAACTACTACTTGCACCTTCATCATTCGATCTCACTTTCTCTCTTTTATATTATTAATTGACATGAGCAATAACGGAAGCTATTTGAGCATCTTTTTTTGCAAGTTTTCTTTTCAACTCTTTTTGTTATTTTTCGAGATCTGAGGCATTTATAATCAATGCTTCCATATTTTCATACTCATCCTGTAAAGTTGTTTCTCTTGATACATCTCCTATGAAAAGATAAGGAAAAAATTCACGAAAAATAGCGTCAAGGTCCCCATATAATGGAGAATGAAGCTCCTCCACCACTTTACGCAATGGTGGGGAGGGGGACCGTGAAAACACATTTCTATAAGATAGGTCGTTGGACCTTGATCTTGTAATCGGTTCACCATAATTTGGAGAGCCCTTTGACTGTGAAGTCAAACTTGTAGCCAGGGAAGAACATTGTTTATTCGTTGATGTCTTCTTGGCTTGAGAAACGAGTTGAATTTCTTTAACATTGTGGTTTTAGAAGCCTCGACTTTGGAGGTCTTTGGGTGAATATCTTCTTCATAAGAAATCACATTGACTTCTTCAACCCCTCCTATATGGATGAGCATTGATCAAACATAGATTTGGGTCGATTAGTAACTTGAGAGACAATCATTTTGTCTGAATAGGTCATGCGTAGCATCGTCTAGAGTCGTCCTAGCCAACTCTAATATTGTTGAGTTTGCTAGTCGGCGAACTGCCTCACCATTTTTTGCCCCACTCTTTCGACCTCTTACCTTTCTAGTGGAGGTTTTCTTGAGCGGGGTTCACAAGATTATCACCGGTCTTGATGACGCGAGTCATTAACTTGCATAAGCAATCGACTTTAGGCTTGATGATATTGACATATATAATTCTTTCATCAAGTCCGTGGTAGGTGTGGGCTTGCTTATTGATAGGTTGTTGAACTTGACATATTTGGACTTCATGTCCACTTTGTTTGGATCCACTTCATTATTCTTCGGCTTTAGTCCCTCAACAACGATCTCCTAAAATCTGGGGAGAGCATCGAAGGAGTTTCCATGTGAAATCTCGGCGGAAATTGAATCATTAGTGACCTTGTAGTGCACTTCAAAAGAACGTATCTTGATCCAATGACCGCCATTGACGATTAATGTTGGTGGGAGCTAATTGAAATTCACTATTATCGTTGGAGCCACTTCCTTGAGATTTTAAATTTAAGTGTGACTGAATTCGATACCCTTTTATTAAATTAGGCTTTGAGACGAATTTCCTACATATCTATTTCTTACGGAATCAAGTCTATGTAATTCTTTTATATTTCTTTGGTAATTTGACTTTTGATTTATGATTGAACTCATTGAACGATAACTTTTTACCGAGTTTACTAGTTACTACGTATCCATATTATACGGAATCAAATCGTACGTAGTTCTAGAATAGACATACTGATTTAATTTTTTATTAATGGAATGGACCAATTAAAAACTTATTGGCAATGAGTGCACCTCTATTCGTTATGATAGAATGTATATGCATCATTAATGCTTTCTTTTGGATTTCTTTGAGACAATTACTTTAGTTTCATTTGTTTAAAAGTAGTATATTGCTCTTAAGCTATATAAGTAGTTCATCTTACATAAATTTGCTAAAAACACCCCTTATATGGGTGAATTTGACTTAAAACACCTCTTATATCGATAATTATAAACCCCCACCCTTTATATCGGTTCCGCCAGCAAATCCCCACCCTTCCTTGTTTCCGCTAGGAATTCCGTCCAAATTCATGAAATTACAATTTTTCCCTTCAAAAATTTAGAAAATTACAAGATAAACCAGGAGAAATATTCAAAATCTCGTTTTCTCCCATTCCACTGTTCATCTTCCTCAAAATCTCGTTTTCTATTAGATCTGAGATTTGGCTTCATTATTCGTCTTCGTCTTCTTCATTGAGTTTCCAACTTCGTTTTGTCTTTGTCTTCTTCGCTGGATCCATCATATTCGCTTGCTCCTCTTCCAGCAATCAACGAAGCACCATTGTATTCTGCGATTATGTTCTCCAGATCATCGTCCAACTTGATAGACACCAGAACATCCATCTCTTCACTAGGCAACTGACACCGCAACGCCACAGAGCAGCCGCACATCTCCGATAGCTGCGCAATCAACTCTGTTTTCACAAGAAACACACAGTTCAGAATCCGAATTCGCAAGTCAACAATAAAACCTAAAATCTCGACTGGAAATCGTACTCACCAGAATACGAGATAGAACAACTAATCGATTGGAAATCGACTGGAAATTGTACTCTCCGATAGCTTCGCAATCGATTGTAAATCGAATGGAAATCTCGAATGGAAATCGTACTCACAGAGACGACTCTTGTGTGACCGTTAACGTATCGGAGGAGTACGTTGGAGCGACGGGGAAGAATTCTACCGCCATAGCTGCATAGGAACTTCAGATTCTTGTTCTCCTTAAAATTCATCGTCTGCGCTTTTCTCAGATTGTGAAGAGAAGATTTAGAGAGGCCTTTGATGTCGCAAACCGAGACTTCGAGGAAGGGAAAAATTGTAAATTGAAGGGAAAAATTGTAATTTCACTCATTTGGACGGAATTCCTAACAGAGACAAGGCAGAGGTAGGGATTTGCTGACTGAACCGATATAAGGGGTGGGGCTTTATAATTATCGATATAAGAGGTGTTTTAAGTCAAATTCACCTATATAAGGAGTATTTTTTAGCAAATTTGTCTTCGTATTATTGTATATAGTAGTGTACTTGTGTAGGTGTAAGCTTGTTAATATGACAAGACTGCACGCTTCACATTTCATTTTTCACTTACTTCATTAATGAAAGCGTGACTACTCCATAATCGATACTATAACTAAAGCATTTTTACTTTTTTTCTTTTTTATACTTCTTTGACTTTATTGCAGGACTAGCAAAGAGAGAACCATGTTGGTAGAGTTTCGATTTGATAAAACTAACAACTTTTATTGCTATATTTATGAGTTTTATGGCTTCATCTTCTGTCCAATTTATTTCTCAATTTTTTTGGTCTCTGCTACACCATCTCAGGCCATGTACCTCATCTACAATGGACTCTTTAATTTCGAGGCCAAGTCCGACCACCTTCCCGTCTTACATAGAAGTTTTTTTGCCATTAAGCTCAAGTATGGTTGATTTTTTTTGGGCATTACGACGACATGATGAAGGTCAATATTTGATTTTGAGAACCATTTAATTCTTTTTATATGGTGTTCAAAACCAATTGATTTTGCTCAGACTACAGATTTGAAGATTTTAATGGGTTGAGGCATGTTTAAGTGGTGTTCGAATCCATGTAGTTAAGTTCAGGCCATGTACATGATTGATTTTGGTTTTATATAAAAGAAGAAGAGTAAATGGATTGAGAAGGATATATATTAACTATTTTTTTACCTTATCATGCAGATGGTGCTCTTGATAGAGTGCTCTTTTCCTAGGCTTTGGAGGTTGTTCGTGGAATGGATAGGAGAAGACCAGTATAAACCTTTTGAAATTTCTTTTATATCTTGATTAGGGAAGTTATTAGTTAACCTCTCTCCACCACAACACAAACCATGTTCACACTCTTTTTTTCTTTAGTTTTTAATTTCTTTTCATTTTTGTTCGACTTAACTTGGCTTAGTTTGATGGTAGTTTTAATTTTAACTACTTTAGTCTAAATAGAAGTGGAGAAGGTGCTGCCACTTATACTAAAGCCACAGTTCTTAATTTATTTTTATTTTTTTTGAATTTGTTGCAATTTGTGCAAAATTACAAGCTGCAACTTTAGGCATGATCTGTTTCATTGAATTTTAAAGATGGATATTTGTCCGATTTTAACAAGTCAGATTAAAATATTTGATTTATAGGCTTTAAATTTTTGACAAATTTATTGGACTTTGATCCATCAAGATATTTGTTGGCATATAAAATGTTAAAATGATTTTTTTGACTAAAAATTTACCATCGAACACCTACCTTTAGCAAACCGGTTTATATTAACTCAGGGGGCTTATGGGTATGTTAGTGTAATGTTTACAACTATCAATGATGTAAGAGGTCAACTAAGATTACAATTGTGCAATCTATTATAAAAACCTTTAAACTAAGATTCAATTATATAACGTCACTACATGGTAATGTGCTATGAGAAACCCGTAAGTATAAACTGAATGAGGGCTTGGGTATGTTAGTGGAGAGTCATTTGAATTTGGATCAATGATGATTGGGGACGTCTTATATGCTTATTTGTTTTCTACTATTGGATCATATTCTATGCCATGACATGATAAGAACACATAATACAAACACCTTACATCTAAGAACATATCATACATTAAGTTGCTAAACCTTACATCTTCATACCAACACCTTAATAAAAGTTAGTCATGCTTACCTAGATGCATTCTCTGTGAAGCTTATAGAAAACTTTTGATAAGTTTCACAAAAAATCCTTCATCTAACAAAATGTATAACTTTACCAAAATAAAGGCTTGTACTTTTGTGAATCTTATCATAAGGGAGTGATAAGTTTCACAAAAGTTGCTTAAGCTCACAAAATGTCAACATATAAAGGATGTAAACTAGCCTAGAAAATGTCATGATTGTCTTTTATTCATGCATCTATGTCATACTCTAGTTCACCTTCATATTCATGCTCTATATTTGACGGCCCTTCTTTTATTGTTTCTCCCTTTCCCTGTAATATGATGTATGCTTGTCTAACAACAGACAATGGTGCGTGGACTATTTGTGGTAGTGTTCCTTGTCTTGCTAGCCTTGTTTTCTTGACATGTGTGAGGTCAAATTCATGTCCTCCTTTGATTTTCAATATTTCTATCATCAAAACTGTAAACTATACCATACATGGCCAGCTGTTCTAAGATTTAACTAATAACATGCTTCATGAACAAAATCAAGCATGCTATCAATATATTTTGGCATTTCATATGCTTTAGTGACCGAATGCTCCTAAAAATCCCAAATCTAATATATTAAAATCTGGACTATTACGTGATTGTTGGAATAAAATGAAAGTGAATCCTTCTTGTTGATATACACGTCGCCATTTTGGGTCACTTGCTTTTATATGAGCATTTGTATTATCTTGTTGGATGTATATAATCTTGTGTTTGCCATTCGTTGGCCATTTCTCCATGATTGTTGGAACTATCTAGTTGATTAGCATACTCCTTGTTACTTTTTGGTTCAGCGACTCCACCAACTTTGTCACTACAGTCCCTTTTTCTCTATTTTTTTTATGCTTTCTTTGCTGGCTCCTTATATGTGAATGGAAAAATTCCTATTTTTCCATCAAAATTGCAATCTCCTTGTGCATTGAACCTAGGTCTAGCGAATGCAGAAGTGAACATTAGTTTTGGAATGAACTTACTTGAGTTTTCACTTCTATATTTTCCCTTTTCATTGAGTGCAAGTAGACCTTGTGTTGTTTTTGCTTAAGTAGAACCATTTCTTATTCAAATGTATGAAGTCATATATTGGATGGAAGTCCTTCTCTGTTTTTGGTGTTAAATTATGAATTAGACTCATTGTCCACTCCATTCTTGCATGATTATTTGCGTCTTTTAATCCACTGTACAATGGATTTGTGTATGGCCTTATTAGTCCTATTTTAATAAGTATGTGCGATGTGCTCTTTGATATATTTAGCTTGCATGCTAAATATCTTATACATGCTCTCTCTCCCATATTCAAAGTTGTGGTTGCATTTAATAGCACCTCTATCATTTTTCTACAACACTTGTTGTAATTAGGAGTGACATTATACCTTTTGTTGGCATTGGCTTGTCTCCTTTCTATGATCCATAATGTCCCTATTGATCTTCTTGAAACATTAAACTCATATGCATATTGATTAAGTGCTCCATGGACTAACTTGCCATTATTTACCTACTCAGTAGCCAGCACAAAATGCCTAATCTGGCCTCACTACTAAGCATGTTCCTTTTGACCTTATGATGATCAGTTGCCTCTGTTGTATCTCAGTTTCTATTTGCTTTATTTCATGTTTTGGTGCTTGATTGAGATCAAATGGTAATGCATTATCTCCCACTGGTTCGTCCCCCATGTCTTATTCTTCAATATATGTTGTTTTCTTTGCCTGCTTCATCGTATGAAAGTAAAGCTTGGTTTAAGTCAAATTTTGAAGGAATAAGGAAACGATAGTAATGCTTTAAATGATGCTTTTCTTCAAGGTTTTTTGTGGAGTTTCTGTAACAATGGTGGTTGGAGTTCTTAAATGTTGCTGTTAATACTCTCCGTTCGGCAAAGGTAGTAGATTTTTTTTAATCTCGATGAATTATGATAGATGAGTTAAAATTAGATGAAATCTAGATGAAATGAATGATAGATGAATTTTAGGAAGTTAAATGAAATTATTGAGGTAAAAAGTTATTCGATAAATGAGGTAGATCAACTATATGAGGGTGGATGTATAATTACCAAGAAGGGATTCTGGAATGTGCAAATTTGGGAATATAGCAAGGGCAAATATGGAATCATGATTGTTAGATGAAAATTTTGAACAATCTTCATGAAGGTAGATGGAAGATTGTTGTACAAATTAGATGAAGGTAGATGAATTTGGGGGGTGAAAAAGAGGTAGTTGAAAATTTGGGCCAAAAAACCTGTTCGGGAAGGAGTCAGATTAGAAGTGCCAAAAAGCTAGTAGTTTCATCTAGCTTAATGGAGTTTCATCTACCAACCGAACCGATCCTTAAATAGGAATATGAGTTTGATTAATCCCCTCGTAATAGTTGGCAATCCGTGTGATTAGAGACACTACTTTCCCACTGGTTGAAAGATTATATTCAAATTGCTTTTACTTATAATCCACATTTTTAAGAGTAAAATCATATTGTACAATTGTTACTTTTCTGAGCTTGAGCTTGTACTTATGAACATTAAATGCAATTAGCTCCTTTTCTCTCCCTCCTTAATTCTTGAACCCAATTGCATAGAGGCATTATATAGAGAGACAAAGAGAGTATAATATAAGGTTCAAATTCAATGCTATGAAGATGCTAAGTTGATGAAGCAGTTTCTAGAAATAGTGAGTTCACTTTATGACAAAGATGTTCTTGTTGATGATACTATTCTGCATTGGTTCTGTAAAGGATTAAATCCCAAGAGAAGATATGTAATTTCACTGATAGAACTCATTTAAGATCAGAATTTAACTTTAAATAATCACTTAGAGTAGGATATCAACCTAAGAAAACCCATTATGGTCAGAATTGAACAAATTAGGAAACTGAGGGAGAGGTATTCCATATCCATATTAGTGTTTTGTATATCCAGGTATCGATATCAAACTGTTATCTGTATTTGGTATAAGAGTATGTGGATATCGGTGATATCAATTTAGAGTGTTATTTTGATACCTCCATAAAACTTATGTTGTGATGACTTGAATAGAATGGTTTTAGTTTGGACCTTAATTGGTTCTTCTGTTCTAGTATTTGGGCTGAAGTCTTGTGGACCAGCTCTACTAGGGTTGTTTGAGCACTATAAATATTAGCTTTGTGTAAACCTAGATATAAGCCGTCATTTGTAATTTGTCTCCAATAATTATTTGATCTCCCTCTTCCCATGGATGTAGCAAATTTTGTGAAATACGTAGTATGTCGTTCTTGTCTTTAATTGTTCTCATTTAATTTTGTTACAACAAACTGGTATCAGAGAAGGTTCCAATTCTACCGAGAACAATGTCTGGGTCGTTGACAAAGATCAACAAGTTTATAGGGAGAAATAGTTTCAGTCTGTGGCAGGTAAAGATGGAGGCTTTGGTGAAGCAACATGGTCTATGGACGCCGCTGACATCCAACAACAATGGAATAGACGATTCTACTATAGATTACAAAGCTATGGAGGAAAAGGCTCATTCTATGATTCTGTTCTACCTCGCTAATGAAGTCATTACAGAAGTTGCAGGTGAGAAAACCGCCTTCAAGTTGTGGTTGAAGTTAGAGAGTCTCTACATGACGAAGTTACTAACTAGAAAACGTACACCTCTTAGAGATCACCTAAATCAATTGAATACTATTTTGTTGGATCTGTACAATATTGATGAAAGGTGGGGATGAGGATGCTTCTTTGATATTGTTGGTTTCTCTTCCTTTGTCGTATGAGAATTTTGTGCAATCTTTCATCATTGGACTGTACCGCTGGAAGAGGTTAGGTCTTCACTCCATAACAGAGAACTGTGTCAAATGCAGTTGGGTCGGGTACAGAAAATCAGGATTCTAGGTTAACGGTCAATGGAAGAAGGGATGGTTAGAAGGTTAAGACGAAGAAATATCATAAGCAATAATAGAAATCAAACCGTAAACTACCACACGATGTATGTGCCGACTGTAAGGAAAAGGGTCATTGGAAGAATGACTGTTTTAAGAAGAAGAAGGAGGAGCAAGATCAGAAACCCGGTTTTGCTGCAAGTGAAGAAGATGATGTTGATTATGAAAATGATATTATTCTAGCTATTAATGAGCACACTCATCACTCTGATGTGTGGATTCTTGATTCTGGAGCATCCTATCATATCTGTCTAACAAAGGAGTTTTTCACAACATATGGCTGTGTAGATAGAGGTAGTGTCTCCATGGAAAACGGTTCTATCTGCAAGGTGATTAGGATCGGCTCCATCAGGGTCAAAACACATGATGAGATATTCTGCACAATCAAGGAAGTTGGGCATTTTCCACTTTTAAAGAAGAATTTGATATATCGTAGTCAATTGGATAGTAAGGATTTCAATTATTCAGGAAAAAACATGGAGTTCTAATGTGTGCAGAGGCTCATATGTGATTTTGAGAGGTGTCAAGCAGGTAACTTTGTATGTCTTACAAGATTCTATAGTAATAGTATCTACAGTTGTTGCATCAGTGGTTAAGGATGCTGATCTGACAAGACTATGACATATGAGACTTGCTCATATGAGTGAACATGGAATATCGATTTTGTCAAAATAAGATCTTCTGGGAGGTCACAAAATCAAGGGTCTGGAGTTCTGTGAGCATTTTGGGAAACTACATCACTACAAGTTTCCTAAGGTAGTCCACTGAATAAAGGACACGTTGAATTTCATCCATTCAGATTGTTGGGGTCTTTGCCGTGTTGAGTCTTTGAGTGGCCACATGTACTTTTTTATATCATTAATGACTACTCTAGGATGAAGCAGGTATTTAGGATGAGGCATAAAGAAGAAGCGTTCAGTAGGTTCAAGGAATGGAAGACTCTAGTTGAAAATCAGATAGGAAAGAAGGTCAAAAAGTTGAAAACATTTAATGGTCTAAAATTCTGTTAATCGGAGTTTAATGAGTTCTGCAAGGATCTAGGAATCGCCCGACATCACACAGTCAGGTATACACTAAAACAAAATGGTGTAGCAGAACAAATGAATCAGACACTTTTGGAGAAAGCTAGATGCATGCTTTCTAATGTTGGTCTTGCTAGACGGTTCTGGGATGAAGTTGTTACAACAACCTGCTACCTGGTCAATCGGAGCCCATACATGGGTATTGAGTGCAAAATACCTTACGAGGTGTGGACTAGAAGAGCTGTTGATTACTCAGATCTTAGAGTTTTTGGCTGCAAAACTTATTATCATGTATGATGGTAAGTTAAATCCGAGAGATAAAAAGGGAGTTTTCATGGTCTATGGTACTAGTGTGAAAGGGTATAAAATCTGGTCTGCTAAGAAGATTATAGTAAGAAGTAGTGTAGTCTTTGATGAGAGTTTCATGTTGAAATTCAAAGAGAAGACCAATGATGCAACAGAAAAGTGGTTGTTGCTGAGGAAGTGGAGGTGCAACTTACTCTAGAGGAAATTCAGGAACCTATGTTGGTCAAAAACCAAGTACCACAACCGGTTACTGATGAGCAAGATAAAGATTAGCCTGAGATTGTACTACCACAAACTAGTTCTAATGAAATTGTTCATCAATGTATTGTTGTAGACTAAACAAGAAGGATCGAAATCTTACCTCCAACGAGGTATATGCACGATCATCTTGAAGGATATGCATTGCATGTGGCCAAGGAGGTGGAGGATAATGATCCATCCACCTAGAAAGCTGCAATATCTGGGAGTGAGTCAACACAATGGCTTGCAGCAATGGGACAACATATGAAGTCTCTTCAAAAGAATCAGACTTGGGAGCTGGTCAAATTGCCTGCTAAAAGAAAGGTAGTTACTTGTAAGTGGGTTTTCCAGAAGAAGGAAGGAATGTGTGTTGTAGAGGGTATAAAGTACAAAACATGAGTGGTTGCAAGGGTTTTTAGTCAAAGAGAGGGAGTAGACTATAACAAGATTTTTTCACAAGTGGTCAGACATACCTCCATCAAGGTGTTACTAGCAATAGCTGCACATCAAGATCTAGAACTTGAGAAATTAGATGTCAAGACAACTTCCTTACATGGAGAGTTGGAGCAGAAAATATACATATCTCAGCTAGATGGATTCCAGGTTCCAAGAAAAGAGAACCATGTCTGCAAGTAAAAAAAGTCCTTATACAGGCTATAACAGTCCCCAAGGGAGTGGTATAAGCGGTTTGACAATTATATGAAGCAACGTAGTTACATCTTATGTTTGTATGATTGTTATGTGTACTACAATGAGTTTCAGGGTGGTTCACGCATTTATCTGGTTGTGTATGTTGATGATATACTGATTGCTGCTAGGAATAAGTCAGCCATTCAGAAATTGAAGGGTTCCCTCAATGAAAAATTTATGATGAAAGATCTAGGTGTTGCTTGTAAAATTCTGGGAGTTGAAATTTATAGGGATAGGAAGAAGAGAAAACTCTTCCTCCCACAAGAAGGGTACATCAAGAAGATATTAAGAAGATTTTGAATGTCTTCAGCCAAAACTATAATTACTCCAATGGTGTCCAACAACAAGTTTAGAATGTACACATGTCAAGATGGAGAGTACATATCTCGAGTCCCATATACCAATGGAGTTGGGAGTCTGATGTATGTTGTGATCTGTACTCGACCTGATCTAGCATTCTCTGTTAATGTGGTAAGTCGATTCATGGTCAACCCTGGGAAGGAACATTGGCAAGGCATGAAGAGGATTTTCAAGTATCTTAGAGGTACATCTGATGTCGGTTTCTTTTGTGGAAATGACAGTCAGTGTTTGGTTGTTTGTTACTCCGATTCTGATTAAGCAGGAGATGTGGATAATAGGAGATCTATGACTAGTTATTTGTTCACTGTAGGAGTTTCTGTAGTAAGCTAGAAGGCAACTCTGTAGCCTACAATTACTTTATCTACTACAAAGGAAGAGTATATGACTTTGACAAAAGTTCATAAGGTAGGAATATGGCTAAAGGGATTGGTTAATGAACTAGGCCTACATCACGATCATGCCTTAGTGTATTGTTACAACTTGAGTTCAATATGCTTAACCAAGGATAAGGTCCATCAAGAGAAGACGAAGCATATTGATGTCAAGTATCATTTTTTGATGAATGAGAAGAGAATTTAGGTGAAGAAAGTAGGGATAGTTGATAACCCTGCTGATATATTCACCAAGCTAGTTCTTGAGAGCATGTTTCAACACTCTCTAGACTTGCTTAACATCATAGATTACTAGTTGTCTTTTGGGGCAATCCTGAGGGAGTGGTATGTTCATTTGGCACTGTCATGGTGCATCTGTAGAGTCTACATGGAGGATTCAAGTCAAGGTGGAGATTTTTTCTCATGATTTGAATAGAATATTTGTAGTTTGGGCCTTAATTGGTTCTTCTATTTTTGTATTTGCGTCAAAGTCTTGTGGCACAATTCTACTAGGGTTGTTTGAGCATTATAAATAGTGGCTTTGTGTAAAACCTAAATATAAGCCGTCATATGTAATGTGCCTCCAATAATAAATTTGGTGACCATATAAATCTGCGTGTCGTTCTTATCTTTTATTGTATATCAAAGATAACACTCATATCTATATTCATATTCATGCCCGATATCTCACATCCTTAATATCAATACAAAACAAGCCCTAATTAGAGATAGGGAATTAGTACTTGAAACTAATAGTATAGGTATTCCGGTGCTGCATCAGTAACACAATCTTCTAAAGAGCATATTAAGTCTCATGAAACTATCCTTAAAACTAGATTAGTATATAAGAATTGATTGTGCTTTAACACGTATGCTGTTCACAAGCAAACTTTTGTGAAATCATTGGAGCCGTTTGTGAAGTGGCTAAAGGATGCAGAAGAAGAAGATCGAGCTTGTTATTGTTTTATTTTGTTCTGATTTTTCATTAACGTTTCTCTTTTGTTAAATGACTGAGAAGGGAAAGTTTTAAGCTTTGCTCTTCCGTTGTGCTGCTATGTAATAAACTGATTTGGACATTCTATCTTTTCCCCCCTTCCCTTTTCTTGTTTGAGCAGATCCTGTTATAATGTTATGACTTTATTCCCGCAAGGTAGTGTCATTAAGGGCCTGTTTGGTAAGACCAAAATAATAGTATTTGAGAAATTAGGATGTTTGAAAAGTAACGGTTGATGTAGTTATAACATTAATAATATTTTGAATGCTATTTTTTTCAATGCCGTTTTCATCAGGTTTTCAAAAATTGACAGTTTGAACCGCTACGGCTAATCACATGTCAAATAGGACCTATAACTTTTATCTGTGACTTAATCCCGATAGCTGTTATGAGCGTTTTAATGGACTAAATCAGCCTATAAACCTATAAATGGTTGGACATGGACTTGCTGAAGTTTGTGATTGGCCTCTTTGCATGAGGGCTATGGTTTACCTTTATATTGAAAATTTTGTATCACTAAGAGCTGTAATCATCCATAAACCAAAATTTAGGTGCAAAATTCATAAATCGAGTCAAAATACTAATATTTTAGATCTTCTAAATAAATTGAGCTTATAATCAGTGACGGAGTCACATTAGGACGAGGAGGGGCCTAGGCCCCTCGTGACATTTTACGGAACGGTTATATGTAGTATTTGTCCTATCTGATTATAGTAATTATTAAAGAAAATTAAACCAGTTAAATAGCATTGAACATATGGATGATGACAAGGTGTCTGCTCAATTTTCTACTAAAAAATTAAAACGACTTGACTTGTCTATCACGCGACCGGTAATATATAAATTTAATTTAAAAATTGGTTTAATTTAGGTATTAAATATTTATTCCATCTATTCTAATTTTTCTAAGTATAAACAATATATTTAAATTTTGCTTGTACCCTCAAATCAAACATCTCTACCTTCACAACTAGATGTTAAATTGTTGAAGTTTATTTATGATAAGATTTGATATGTTAATCTAAATTAAAATTTGGAAAAATTAGTGATAGATTGATTAATTTCTTTATGTTCTTGCGTTTTCGATCGGGATTTAGTCATGAACTTTTTAACAATTTATTCTATAAAAAAATTTTGACGTGTAATATTATACAAATTTTTGCTAAAAAGTTCAAAAAAACAAATTGCTCAATTTCGTTAAAAAAAAACTTTACAAGTTATTTGGCCCCCCGTGGACAAAAATCCTAGCTACGCCCCTGCTTATAATAATCGAGTCATATATTTAAAAACTCCCTAAATTAATTTATAAAATATACCTCATTATATTGTGTCTAAATAGGCGATCTATAATATTTTAAATATGAATTGGCAATGAAATGGAAGAATTTAGGAGTTTTAAGTTTTTTTAAATAATATATATAAAATTTAAAAAACGAGAGGAGTGATTTAGGAACTCTAACCAAACACTTTCTTGTAAAAAAACATATTCAGGAGTTTGTAGAGCATTTTTCACTTTAGAGGTGAAGAGACTTCACGAAAGAAAACTTAAAGGCTCGAGTAGCACTAGTAGAACTTGTAACGTGTTAGATTATAGTCTTTGTCATGTTTCATTAGATTACCCCTCAAAGTTTGGATGCTAGCGCAAATGATAAGAATAATGGTTATGCTACGTATTTTTTTTTTTACATTAAGGTTGATCCGCGTGCTTCGCATGCGGGCTTGTGTTGTTTACTCTATTAGTCGGATGTTAAGATATAATTTAGTTATTTTCTTTGTTGTAAAATACATGTCACTATAAGATATTAGTAACACTAATTTAGTAAGTTTTGTAGTGTACACTTGGACATATACTTGGATATATAGCTTCCTAACTCGTGATGGTAGAACCTATATAGTGCTATAAGCTCTCTCGGTTGAGCACAGTTTCTAGGTACAATACATGTATAAAAAATTATCGTATTGAGAATATGAAAACATCATCTTGGGGCTCTTATTTTCTTCAACCTTTATGTCTCTTTGTGGATAACTCTGTACTCCATAAATGGAGAAAAGATTTTGGATATGAGCAGGGACCTGCAAAAAAAAAACTAAGTTACCTCATATTTGGTCTATCACATAGGTCTTATACACAAGATTTGTTGCATATAAAAAAACGTTCAAAAATTCTTACCAAAGTTCTGAGAGGGTAGCTTGGATCAAGCTCACGACACTATTAGTTTTAAAAAAGAGACGCTTCGTCAATCTTCATAGGTAACTGACAAAATAAATGACCTGAAATACTTTAAAATTGTGAATAACTTAGTATACAATCTTCATAAAAAACCCTTTCAACTTTTTTTTTCTTCTTCCCTGCATTAGAGTACTTTAGGATTTTTTTTCCTTCAGATTCTTATGCCATATAAGGTCTTAAAAGCGGCGTGAACGAACTATTTGGTTCCAAGGATTGAGAAACTAATTACTTTTTAAATAGTTTTGAGAACTGATATGTTGACTACTTTTTAAGGAAAGGTTTTTATGGTGTAAGGTAGCACATAACATTTTGTAGCTTGTTGTTTCCCTGCATTAACCTAATTTCAATAATTAGGAATTCGCAGTCACTCAACTATCTGTAACTATAGAGAGAACTGTAATCATTATATAGTTTATAATGTAAGTTCTATTTGTCTAATAAATAGTTTAGATTACAACCTGAAAGCATGTATTTTAATTGGATTCTTATTTACTGGACCAATTGATTGAAGTACTCACTCCATCCTTATTTTATTTTTCCTTTTGACCGAATACACGGGTTTTAAGGGAAAATTGAAGAGTAATAATTGTAGAGGAAAGAGATAGAGAGAAAAAGTAATAATTGGGTATTGAATGAAAATTATTATATTATTATTTTATTATCTTCATCCCTTTTTTTATCTTTCCCACTTTCCTTTTCCGGTGTCCCATTTTTATATAATTATTTGACTTCATCCGTCCCTTTTTTATCTTTCCGCTTTCCTACCTTTGTGTTATTATTTTACTCCCTCCGTCCTTTTTTTATCTTCCCACTTTACTTTTCCGGTGTCCCATTTTTATCTTCACACTTTTCATTTATAGAAACTACTTTTCAACCATTTTTTTCAACTTTCAATACACTTTCACTCTATATAGTAAAAATTCTCCTCTCCTAATACTCCCTCCGTCCTATAATGTAGTTCACATTTGCTTCTACACACTTGACGATACACGGTTTGTATCGCTAATATCTATCATTGTATGTTAGTGTAAATTATAGAATAATTATAGTATTAAAGTACTCATCGAGACGAATCAAACAAGAACCCGAATGACTTTGTTTTTCCTTACACATTAGCAAGAATACAGAAAATGAACTTCGGCTGTGAATAGCGTCAAAATAACAATGAGAATTATATTATGGACGGATTGAGTGAAATAATAATATAAAAATGGAACACCGGAAAAGGGAAGTGGAAAGAACAAAAAAGGAGCGCGAAAACCTTATGAACAGTAGTTTTATATTATTATTTTATTCCATCCATCCCTTTTTTATCTTCCCGCTTTCCATTTCCGGTGTCACATTTTTATATTATTATTTTACTCCCTCCGTCCATTTTTTTATCTTTCCGATTTTCTTTGCCGGTATACCATTTTTATCTTCCTACTTTCCGTAACAGTAGTTTTTATATTATTATTTTGTTACTCACTTTTCATTTAGATAAAAAAGGGATGGAGGGAGTGAAATAATGAATAAGGATCCGGTGAAAACAATCCTTATGGTGTGAAGTGCGAACTTTCTCGGGTACACATATAACACACTAATGTTCACATATAACACGCTAATGTTCACATCTAAAGGGATAAAAAAATCACCCAGAAAAAGTAAAAAAAATAATAAAACTAACAGTTCACCATTAATTACAAAAATGCCACCGCGTGGATTCATTAAAAAACCCATCTTTTAATCTCAGCCCTCCATTTTATAATCTAACGGTTCAACATGCTTCGCACTTCACACCATAAGGATTGTTTTCACCGGAACTCACCTCGTGAAATAATAATATAAAAATGAGACACCGGAAAAGGAAAGTGGAAAGATAAAAAAGGACGGAGAAAATAAAATAAGAATATATTGTTACTGTTCCTAAGAGCCCTCCCGTTTTTATAGTATTTATAGATTAATATACAAATGAATAATCCTTCAATTCCATAATATAAGGGATAAATATTTCGTTTACTATTCACAATAAAAAAAACCTTCTCGACTTTTCCTAATATATTAAAAAATATATAGTCATGAGCGGTCTTTTTTTATTCGTCTCAATAAGTTCTTCAACAAATTCAAAATTTTATAACTTTTGACAACGTATAATTCGAGACATGGGTGAGATAAAACGTACAATGACATATGTATCGAAGTGAAACGTCCCTTATATTATTGAATAGATGGAGTAAACATAAGTGTTTTTTTCCATAATTTATATGCTACTTATAGGTATATAACTAGTTTAATCCATGTGGTATTCACGCGATTTATCCAATATTTTAATATTTAAAAATATAATTTATAAATATATTATAGTTTTAAAAATATACATAAACAATACTAATAAAATATATCTTACTAGGTCAAAATATAGTTAAATATCTTTATCATAGATAATAAATAGTAATTGTGTTTATATAATACTTTCCTTCGAATTGTGATTCTATGTATTTTTATTTTAATCATTTCCTTCTTTATAGGATATCTTTATAATCAAATATAAAAATAATATTGAACTTTTAATAATGCTATATTTTTCTTATATAAAATAAAAAATATTTTCATTTTTGAATAAAAAATGATAATCTAAAAAAATAATAGTAAAGGAAAGGTATATAATGTATGCCACATGTCGTCAAAGTTGGATTCCATGTGGCTATAGTAGAAAATAACAATGCTTTGAAGATTTGATATGTAAAAATCTGTTCAGAATTAATAAGAATATGACATTTATGTGAATCAATAAAAGACTAACTAATAGACTATTTTTCATGCCACTTTAGTATTATATAGATAGATTTGTATCTCAAGGAAGTTATATTATCGAATTATTTCTTTTTGTAATGCGTGCACTACACACGTCAACTGACATCCTTTTACTATGTATCAGATGTTTTTTTTTCACAGGGTTAACATCGGGGTTGTAAATGACAACCATTTACAATCTCACTAGATGATGGACCTAAATTAAGAGAGTATATAGCCGCACGAGGACCTGTACCATTAGAAGCCTCGAACAGCTGCCATGGCAGAACTATCATGTATCGATCCATTATGGAGAAAAGGAGGCTAAAGAGTCTAGTCCAAAATACAAGTCCAATGGAGTTCCATCCTAAAATCAATTGACAATAGGAGGAGTAATCTATGTGCTTATATACTAGGCTTGTTATCTCCTAACTTTCGGTCAGGGATACTTTTATCTCAACACGCTCCCTCATGTGCAACACGCGTCAACTAGCCTAGTTGACATTTGAAGAAACGAGTGTTGGTAGACATCTCATTCTCTTATAGCCAAAGTCCCAACAAACGAGTGGACCCAAGGCTGAAGCCCGACTATGATGTCATGTTAAATTAAATGGGTTCTACGTCCAACATGGACAAGAGGTCATGCATGTATGAGCATAAGCGTAGTGCGACCCAACATACAAGTCCAATGAGATTCCATTATAAAATTAATTGACCATAGGAGTAATTCATGTGCTTATATACTAAGTTATTATCTCCTAATTTCTGATGTGTGATACTTTTATCTGAACAAATCTCTTAATGTTGAGAACTTTGACAAAGATGGCCCAAGAAACATGCCATGTCAGTTTTATTATATTAATAAGAGTAAGATTATTGCTCTCAAAAATACGTTTTGGAGTTTGAAGTGAAATGCCAATATATAAGATTTGTCCTTTTCCATTTCGTATCCCCTAAAAAAATATTGTCCTTAGATATAAGATACAAACCCTCCATATTAAACTAACTAAATCATTATATTTTCTCTCCATTCTCGGATTATTATGGGTTTTATTATGCGTAGATAGGGTCGTACAAGACTAGCTTAAGTGTGATAAAAGATAGTTGAAAACAATGTCACACTTACTCTTTATCCGAAGTACAAGTAGATACGAAGCAAGTGCACAATGATCAAATTCAGCGAGTTAATATAGGAATGAATTGCTCACTGAATAAGATACAGTAGCTTATATCGACTAACTCTTATAAAAGAGTAGCTCGATAGACTAGATTTAGTGTTTTAAAGATGCGGAATATAAAAGCACTTTAAAGCAAGTCTAATTCCCTTTAGTAAACACTTCTCGCTACAAAGAGAGTATGTTATATTTGTGGAAACAAAGGGATTTGCCACAATACGTACTTTGAATTGTTAGATAGAAAGTTCATCTCAATATGCACAAATATTTCGTAAGGTGAGAACCCTTGGCTTAACTCAATCCCGGGATGAAACTCACCAATATATTGATTATATAAAATAGAGAATTACAATCACTTACAACTCTCCACTCAATACAATCGCTCTTAGCTCTATACAAGGTCTCTTCCTATTGTTGCTCTCAAGGTGAATTGACATACTCGCTTCCTCAGATATCACTAGCTTCTCACCCTAAACACTTAATCGTACTCCCCTCCTAGCTTTCTAGTCCTGTTGTGTTTCTCCTGAACACTCAACTATACTAACTTCTAGGATTTCGAATCCTTTTGTGTTTTTCCCTGGGTTGCTTCTCCTAAGCGAGCTAGGTTTTTTCTCTCTCAATGAGGTTCTCAAGTTCGTGTGCTAACAATTCTCCTATCACACCTACTTATAGAATTCCAAACTTATTCCCCAAGTAAGGAAAACATATACATCATTGCAACAAAGAAGATCGCCACGTTGGCAATCCGTGTGACCGCTCCACCAAGTAGCTTCACCATAATTCCACACACATTTCTTCTTTTCTTGAGCAACAACCCTTGTAACAAAATCTGTCCAGCTTGGCAATCCGTGTCCCTCACTCTCCATAGGCAGGAATC
>NW_027368385.1:0-50306 GCF_046119375.1 Phyllobates terribilis | reverse complement strand
TTCCTTTCCCTGGTCTAAATGGTTCCTTTTTCTCTAATATCGTCGGCTGAGTGGGGGTTCACGCTTGTTTCACATACATGTGGTGCGCTTTCTCCCCGTGAAACCACTCTTTGGTTTCAGATGGTTGATCCTCAAGGACCTTGATCCTGCTCTTCAAGTGAGAGTTCTCACTCTTATAAGCAGTCAAGTCCTGCTCAAGTGATTTGTATTTTTCAGAATAATCACTTGATTGAGGAAAGCTGGTGTTGGAAGAAGACTCCTGGGGGTCATAACCCAGTCCAGGTCTAGCTTTCACAAAGACTGTTTGGGGAAAAGACCTTGCTTCCACTAACTTAGTAAGACCGTCAAGCTTGGATATGATATGATCAAGCTTCACGTTCTTAGTTGAGTCAGAGTGTCTTTCCAACCCGTTCCCATGACAAAGCTCACATGATTTAGTCAGTAGAGTGGGCTTGTCATGCAAACGTTTGGAAAGCTCAACTATCTCTTCCTTTTTACAGTTAAGCTCATCCAGCTGGTCACTAGCTTGATTAGCTAGCAACTTATGTTCAACCATTAGTTCTTTCAAAAGACATACAAGATTGCGCTTAGGCAATATATCAAAGTTTAGATCGGCTACCTCAATCTCAGATCCAGAGTCTGAGTCAGATCCAACACCGGCCATCAAGCACACATCCGCTTGTGCTCCATCATCAGAGTCATCATCTGATTCACCCCAAAGTGTGACAAACGCTTGTTTTGGGGGCTGCTTGGTGGAGTTTGAGCCTGGGGTCACCTTGACATAGGGGCATGCCTTGGCTAGATGTCCCTTCTCATGGCAATTGAAGCACGTGAAATCTCGGATACACGCTGCTTAGCAGCTGGATCCCGCTTGAATCCGCCTTGTCTTTTGAAGAACTTCTTAACAAGCTTAGTCATCATGGCCACATCATGATCATCATCAAGATCGTCTCTCTCATCATCATTTTCCATCCGTTGGAGAACTCGAGAGAGTTTAAGCGCCATGCCCTTGGTTTCCCTATCTGAGTGTTTTTCTTCATTATTCTTAATCTCCTGTACCTTAAACTTCCCTGCAAGAACAGAGATAGGCAATTCTCGTGTCTCCTTGGACTGAAGAAGAATTTGCTTGAGAGTAGCATACTTGGAATTCACCCCATGGATGAATGCCATTGAGTACTCCCAAGATTTCTTCTCCATTCCACCTGACAACATCTTATCTTATAAGATCTGATAACGAGAGTGGTAATCGGAGACAAGTTCATTTTCTCCCATCTTAATAGCACATAATTCTCTATTAAGCTCAAACAAACGGTTATCCTTCATATCCTCGCTACCTGAATGCATATTGATAATAACAGTCCATATTTCTTTAGCCGAGGGTAGAGACATTACCTTGTCAATTTCCTTCCTGGAAAGCGCATTGAGTATGAGTTGTCTAGCTTTAGCATTTTTCTCCATCAGCTGATAATCCTTTGCTTCCCACTTCGTGTCGTCTGTCTCAGTGATCTTCTCATCACCTTTCTCGATGATTCTCCATCATTGATAGTCAGTTTGCTGGATGTAGTTCCTGGTCATGGTAAGCCACAATTCCAGTTCCCCTTCAACGAGTGTGTGAGGTTTATCAAGGGATATACCAAGGTTAAAGTTCGCCATTGTCCGACTCTTCGATAATCCTTAAGATCTGCAAAGAAGGATTAGTGCAATTGGCTAACCAGATCACTCTGATACCAATTGAAGGATCGTGCTTTAGCAGTTATTGATCGATGTCTCTATAGTTCATGAAGCTATAGATGCACAAACTATAAGTACAATATTGCGCTTTCGTACTTAGAGTTGCGCTTGACCTAATTTGAACACTTAGCAATGAATTTACTAATGTTCACTTATGCGGAAACATGTCAGACAACAATAAAGCGCGCTTTAAGCGTTTAAAGCACACTACAACTTGCACATAAGAGTTCTTAAACAGTGAGAACCCTAAGTCACTACTTGACTCAGGATAAAACTCACCCTACTATATTGATAGAAAGAGATTACAATCTTAGCTTCAACAAGAGCACAAGTCAACCTTATGCACTCTTAAGAAGCTCACTCTCATACTCTCACTTCTCTCAATATTTTACATTCTAGCTCTAAGAACAAGGCATTCACTCTGATTACAAATGAGTTCTCTCTAAGCTCGTCTCAGCTTCTCACTTTGTAACCCTTAGAATGATAGCTACAATTTCCTATTTATACATCAAAGCTAAGTTACAAACACACTTAACTTGTGATAACAATTTGAACTAAGCTAGCTGCCACCTCATCAATCCGTGTGCTCAACCAAGTTGTTAGAAATGATCAACGGAAAGAATTGATTCGGTTTGTTCTTCTATTGTTGATCGTTGCCACGTATGCAATCCGTGCCTTCACTTGCTAACCGACTTCCTTCCACGCTGGCAATCCTTGAAGTTGCTTCAAGAGATCCCAAAACCCTTCTCGCACCCCACGTGCACACAGTTTTGAATCTCCCGCTCACCAACCTTTCCGAGCATTTGGGAAGCTCTATTCTGCAAGTGCGTGCACCCTTGCTTCTATGGACTCTTGTGATCAACAACATAACTCAGCTTTATTCAAGCGCGCCCTCTTGGCTTGAGAAGCTCAATTTACTCTTACTTCTGGACTTGAATGGAGTTATTACAACACCGCTTGCAAAACTCGATTTCTCCGCTTGGTGTTAAGCGCGACTGGAACAGTCGAAGCGCATCTCTTAGTAATGAAAGCGCAACCCAGCAAGTATTCTGATTACCTGGGTAGCTTAGAAACACAAAGAGATTAGATAGATAAATTTGTTATCATCAAAACAAAGAGAAATACATTGAGCTTTCATATTGACTATTAAAGCTCAACTAACAGAATAGTAGAGTGTTGTAGAAACTTATGTGTATAATATCTTCAAGTATTCAAATGGGTTGACGGTTCAATCGTTCTTACACCCCGATTCTCGAGTATTTGGAATGTGTATTGTACTAAGATGAAAATTCAATCGCAAGACATTTTCATTTATCCATTTGTTTGATCGTTATGTTTGTGTTTATACATGTGTATAGATTATTATATATACTGAGTAGATCAAGGATTGCATGAAAATGGGGGGGGGGGGGGGATATATTGGTAATTTTAGTGTCATCGATACATTTTAGTAGTAATGTGATTTACTAGAGGCCGATGCGATTTCACGTTAGGCTCGGAAACAAGTTAGGGGAGTGCGGAGTGCACGCTTGTTGGGATAACGAGTTATCAACCGCGAATACAAAGCAGAGGTCAAGGGGATGCAGCCCCCTCGCGGGGTTGAAGGGGTGGAGCCTCTAGCGGGGTCCAAGGGGCAGAACCCCTGACTGGGATCCCGCTTGATTAATTGATTTTCAGGAAAGGCATATTCTATATATTCACGGAATTAACTGATTCCCGAAAAAGGCATATTCCAGATTCGGTTAATTAACCGCCATAACTGCCATAAATGCTTCGGTTTTATATCTCTATAAATAGATTTATTTGGTCTCACTTACAACGTTACAAAACTTATACATCCTCTCTGCGTTCAAGATATGTCTTCTTGTGCCTGAAACAGATTGTACCTTCTCGAATTATCCCAACAGAGATTTCGTGTAACTCGGACATTGTATAGGGTCGAAATACTTTGTTAGGAAAGTGATGTTACACGATTCATGCAAGTTGTCCAAGATTATCACACCCTCAATTCCTACAAGCAGTAGTACTCCCTCTGATACAAAATAATTCTAAACAATAAAATCTGATCCAAATTACTTGTCATTATCTTTTACTACATTTTCATTTCCCAATTCAATTAATTAAAATATTATGTCATTGGTTTCTACAAATCCCTCATCTTTTCTTGTTATTGTTAGAATAAACACTCTAACCAATAAAACTACATGAACTATGCTTACTTCAACATCTTTTATCAAATCAAAGTAAACGGATATAAAATTTATGAGTTCTATTGATGAGTCAAAGGAGTGATAATTTGTTTCTAAATATGTGTGATCTCTCTTAAAATAACACTTAAATTGAATTGAAGGGAGTAGTATATACAAGAGAGATTGGTGAGGAATAAAGTAGTGTTGGGCAAGAGAAATTGTATATGAAAAGGATAAAATAACTATGACTTATTTTCCAAAATAGAAAGTGAGAAGATAAAATGGGATGTTAGAAATAGAAATTGGAAGATCATCTATAGACGAAATGAGTATTATGCACAAAGGCGACGAGGTGTCTCAATTTCTCTAACATCATTCAAAAGCGAGATATGAAACCTAAGGAATAGTAAAGAGCAAAGAAAGCCGAAATATCCGCAACGAAATTGACTTCCTCGAAAATATGACACAGTTGAACAATCCAATCCCTACAAAACCCATGCCTAAGCAACACCTTAGGGAAAAAATGAAATCTTCAGTGTTAATTGTGTATAAAAAAAGGAAATCTTTCGAACATACCACAACTCTACACAATAGAAGAATGGGTCCTAAGTTGCTTTAAGAATAAAGTTTTGGTGGAGTGTCTAGATTCTTTGAACACAAAGTAATGTAAAATTAGGTAGTTGCTATACAAGATGCAAGCTATTCTACTTGACATAAGAAGTAGCAGGGAGAGGGGGTCCTACTCGAATGAGCAAGAGCTCAGGCTGAACCATTTAACACTTGTAATTTTTTAAAAGAAATTTTACCGTTTCTTGTTCACGGACTTAGTAAAATGAAACCCTTTACAGATTGGTTAATCACTTTCTCACAAAATCACAAAATGACATTATAATAAAACTATTTTTTAGAAAATAGAAGTATAAAAATAAATCTCTTTTAATTCTACAAAATGAAATTTCGATTATAATGGATAATTTCACGAATAAGATGATCTTTCTTCTCCCATCTCCACGTCTCTTTTCGTAGTTTATCTGTTATGCTTTTGTTGTAATGATTTGTAATTTCACTATAGGTATTGGAATCAACCTATAAACTTACCTAGAAACTTCATCAGAATATGACCGAGCAATGTCAATAGGCCGGAATCATGATTTATTACAAGAATAAAATTATAATACGAAATTTTAGGAAACGCTTAATCATAGTGAAAAGAGGCCCAAGTGCTCAACTTCCAACAAATGAACACGTAGTTCCCGCATGTAATTAATCTCTAAGATTAAATGATCACTTTGTAGTAATGGAGTTCCAATAACTATGGCGCAAAATCAATTGCAGTCATTGCTCTCATCACTCACTAGCAGTCGCGAAGTCAGAAAATTATTTTTGGAGGGACGACTCTTATTTTTATTTTTGTTCTCATTAGTCATTTATAATGTTATGATTTGTTTATAATTATTTTAATAATTATAAAGTATTATTTGATTTTTTTAATCATATTTGAAAGTAAATAAACAAGTTTAAGATAAGCCAAATATGTATAAAGAAATAAAAACTCAACGGTTTAACTTTATAAAAAATTATTATTTTCATCTTTGTTTGTTTAATTGAAAACTAATCTATGTAAATTAAGTTGAAATAAAATTTATATTGTTACAATAACGGGAAAATTCAATGAGAAGAACATAAAGAATACAAATTTAAATTAACATTGATATTATATACTAGGAATTATGTTAATTGTTTTTTTATTAAAAATCAATATACAAAAATTAGGCTTAAGTAATGTATATTTACAACATATATGATACATAAAATTATAAAAGATAAAAAATAATAATAGCTAAAATAGAAGTTAAAAGCAATCTATTCAAAAATACTAGACATTTACCACTACACTAAGACAACTTATTTGTCTTTTTATTTAAATTATTTAATCTATTAAAAAAATATAAAATTATATACATACATATTATGATTCCGTCGGAGGACCGGAGGGGCGGGTGACCCCCCCCCCCCCCCTTGGCTCCGCCACTGCTCACTAGTACACCTTAGAGTAATCCATTGTCAAATAATTAAAAGACACAATTTTCAAAAATCACTCTTTAAATAGGGCTATTTTCTTACAACTATCCTTTATACAAAAAATATATTTTAACACATCCGTAAAATGATTTTCGTTAGCTATTAACCATCCAAGCCACATTTCAGTTAGATTTTGCCGTTTTCTCCATGAAATTACTACAATACCCCTATTTTCCTTTTTTTTTCCTGGAATCTTATATTCACCCCAAATCCAAGGTACACTTATGCGAACTCAGATTCACCCCAAATTCTAGGGTCAGATTTCTATTTTTTATTTATAAAAAATCCAGCCTTGTCGATCGATTTGTGTTTGGGGGGGGGGGGGGGGGGTGTGGCATCTGTTTCCCGATACTTAAGAGAGATTTTGAGACTGATTCGATTGATTTATTCCACAGGTATGATTTACGAATTCCAATTCTGAGGATGACGATTCGGTTGTAAGATGTTTTTTGGACCAGGGTTGTAGAAGTTGGTTGCTATAGGTGGTTTTAGTAGTACATAGTGTCGATTTAAATGCAGGAAGAAGAAGTTGAGATTCTTTTAGAAGTTTAAAGACAAGTTCGCGCTTATTGAGCGGAAGGAGAAGGAAGAAGAGTCGGAAGGAGGGTTTCCGAGTTTTGAAGTAAAAGAAAAGATAGTTGTAATAACAAGCAAAGGTAAGTAGACAAAATTTTTACTAATTTTTGGCTTCACATCCATTGAAGTGGATCCGTTTTTACTCTTTGTCTTTGAGGATAAAATTTAATTATGTGGTTGAGTGTATTAGATTCTCTTTTGGCATGTTGCAGCTGAAACATTGCTGATTTTACCCAAAAAAGCAAAACAGTGAAGAGCTAGAATAAACTTTTCACATGATCAACTTCCTTTGACTTTTTAACCAAAGAAACCAGATAATTTTTTTTAAATTTGCTGCCAATGTGTTTGGTGTGAAAGTATATAATATAAGATTTACAATCAATTTGGGATAGTTAGTTGTTCTAAGAGTTTATTTAATGCCCCATTAACACACACTCTCTCTCTCTTTATTATTTGTACTTCGTGATCAAATGCCAGTGACACTTAGGTATTTGTATTTTGGGGAATTCTACAGGGGTACTTATCACCAATTATATTACAGAAAAAACTATTTTATTGTAAAAATGATGTTGATCCACACCTGCTTTCTAAGATGGAGTCAGAGAGAATGTTGATTTATATGTGGATGAGGGAGTAGATTTAGAAGAAGTTCATGATCAAGGGGATCAAGTAGATGCTCAAGAACCTCATTCTGATGGTGAATATGTTTTTGAAAAGGTGCATGGATCTGATGACTACTTGAGCTACTCTAGATCAGAAGGTGAAGGGCATGTCAAGTATCTTGAATTTAATCCATTGGTTGATTTCAAGTCCAAAATTTGCCTTGAAATTGGAATGAGATTTGGGTCCAATGATGAGTTTAGGAAGGACCATAGATAGTTTGCGATAGAAAAGGGTTTTGATTACTACTATTTACACAATGATAAAATCGAAGTTTCTGCATGTTGAAAAAGAAGTGTGACTGTCCCTACACTCATGGAAGAATAATTTGTGTTTGTAAGAAGAGCTTGTGTGCTTTCAAAGCCTGCGCAAGAAGAATGACGTCTGATGGAACCCTCCAACTATAGTCCTTCGACCCTAATCATAACTGTGGATGGAAAGATGCGAATACAAAGGTGACTGTTGTATGGCTGGCTGAAAAGTACCTTGAGCACTATAGAGGTGACCCCAAACGGGGAATTAGAACCTTCATTCAAACAATTAGAATGGAGCATGGTGTGGATGTTACTTATTCTCAAGATTATGTCTAGGATGAGGGCTTTCTTGCTGACACAAGGCCATGCACCTGAACAATAGGAGAGGATATGGGATTATGCAACAAATGTACTCAAGTGGAACCTTGGTAGTACTGCTCTTATTAAGGTGTTGGAATCTTTGGAAGTTGAGAGACCCCTATTTCAGAGATTTTATGTCTTCTTAAGTGCTTGCAAACAAGATTTCTTGATAGACTGCAGACCTATTATTGGCATCGATGGGTGCCATTTGAAAGGGCATATAAAGGGCAACTCTTCTATGCTGCGGGGAAAAGAGATTTAGTCTTGGTTCTTGGAGAATTTATTGAGAGATAATGGAGCCAACAATCTATCATTTATGTCAGCTAGATAAAAGGTAACAATCTTACTTCTACGCACTTCTATTTTTAGCATATCTTTATTTTATAAAATGAAACTTATTGGATTTTATGCTCTTTTAAAGGGTTTACTTGAGGCACTCAAGGCTGTGGCACCAGAGGATCATACTAGAGTATGTATCAGACATATGTACAATAATGCCAAGGTGGATTATCTAGGTAAATCATATAAGACATTTGTTTGGACTTGTGCTAGGGCTATTACAATAGAAGATTTTAATGAGTGCATGCAACAAATTAGAAACATCAATAAGAATGCATACATACATTTATTGAAACAAGATCCATCAACTTAGTCGTTACATAGATTCAATACTTTTTGTAAATCTCACATGTTGTTGAATAATTTCTCCGAGTCATTTAATAGTTGCATCCTAGAAGCTAGAGAATTTCCTGTCTTATCCATGTGTGAATGGATAAGAAAAAGCTAATGATTTTTTTGGAGTAAAGCAAGGCAAGGAGGAAGCACACATGGTATGTTAACACCAGAAGTTATGAAAAAGATAGAATTTGCTAAGAAGGATGCATTGATGAGTGCAAGTGTTATGGCTAAGGAGATAGGTATAAGGTTGATCATGGGAGTAAGACTTATGTGGTTGACCTTGTAGAAAACACGTATTTGATCAGCTATTGTTCACTATCACTAAGGTTCATTAAGCCTTAGATGCGCTTAACAAGTATTCAATTGCGCTTTGAAGACTTGAGATGCGCTTGACCTATGTAAAACTATTAGTAATGAGTTTACTAAAGTCCTTAAGTGCGGAAGAGGTCAGACAGACAATTGAGCGCGCTTTAAGTTGTTAAAGCGCACTTATATTTGCACACACACAAGAATTTCCAAACGGTGAGAACCCTAAGTCACTAGCTGACTCGGGATAAATCTCACCACTACACTTGTATTGATTAGAAAAGGATTACAATCTCTCGCTTCAACACTTTGAAGCTCACTCATAAACTCTCTCTTTAAATTACTCGAGTTCAGCTCTAAAGAACAAATGAAAGCACTCTCAACACTCTCTCTGATTACAAACCAGTATATCACTTAAGCTCTCTCTAGCTTCTCTATATTCTCTATGTTTGTAATACTTAGAGTGAATGCAATAGTCCTCTATTTATACACAAACCTTAAGCTAAACCTCTAACTTAATTCATGTAATAAACAAAGACTAAGCACAATGCCACCTCATCAATCCGTGTGCCTTGATCACTTCACCAGAATTAATCAACGGCCTGGAGTGATTTGGTTTTGTTCTTCACTTGTTGATCCACGCCACATCAGCAATCAGTGTGCTTTAAGCTCTAACAACCTTCAGCCACGCTGGCGATCCCTGGAGTAGCGTCCCAAAGAGTGAACAAGTTCTTCTCGCACCTTCCTGTGCACGCAACTTGCACTCTCCCGCTTACCAGCCTTCTTAGCGTGTTGGCGTTGTTCTTCTGCGCTCTGGCACACCCTAAGCTTTGGTGGAACCTCGTGGTCAACCTTCTTCTTCTTCATTCAAGAGCGTCTTCTACGCCCTCGAAGCGCGATCACTCTCACTTCTTGGTCTTGAATGGATTTATTAAACACCGTTTGCGAAACTTACTTTCTCCGCTTGGTGTTAAGCGCGACTGAGACCAGTCAAGCGCATCTCTAAGTGACTTAGGCATCCTTACAGATATAGCAATAACCTGGAAGGCTTAAAAACACTAAGAGATTAAACATATTAGTTTGTTATCATCAAAACAAAGAGAAATAGATTAAGCTTTAACAAAACGATTAAAGCTCAACTAACAATTTCCCCCTTTTTGATGATGACAAACTGTAAACAGGTAAGCTCATGAATACTTTATTTTGTGACTAAAATGAAGACAATAATATCAATTTAATCAAGTATTCAGATTCGGAATTGGATCAAAGTATCTTACCAAGTACTTAACCATACCAGTGTTCAAATTCCCCCTGAATTCAAGCACGATCTCATACTTCCCCTTAATCAAAGAAGGATGCACCTGTGTTCTTCCCCCTTTTGACATCAACGAAAAATTGAAAGCATAGTCATACAATAAGAAAGATAGTAGAGTGCGCTTGCTAGCTAAGAAGTCAAACAAGCTAGATAGAGGACACTAAGCAACTTAAGTAGAGAAAAGTCATGTCAGTAAAGCTCTCAGAGATATAAAAGTCAGAAACATACTTCATTAAACTTTTTAAAAACTGGCACAAAAGTTGGGGAGGAACCTTAACAGACTAATTCACAAAAAGTAAACAGCAAAGTGGAAAGAGAAAAAAGAAATCAGCAAATGCGCTAAAAAGCGCAACCATCACTACAACTTACACACTACCACCCTTGTCAGAATCAAATTTCTCCTGTACCATCTTCACCATCATAGACATAAGCTCAACCATTTCCCTGAGAGTCTTCTCAACCATGTCCTGATGAGCTTCCATTGATGCCACTATCACTGATAAATCCGCAGAACTGGAAGAGGTGCGAGCGCGCGGACTGAGCTCTGAGCGCGAACTCGAAGGATGCTTCTCTTCAGTTTTAGGTAGAAGGATGGCAACAATAGCATCGGTAGTAAGAAATGTAGAGCAGGCGTAGTCAGGGAGAGATGAATCATACAAACCGTCAGCTCGGAGCATCTTGTAGATCAGATGAGGGAAAGGCAGAGGACTAGCCGTTGCAGCGCGACATAGCACCAAATGGCTCATCATTATCTGAGCAGTACTTACCACTTGGTTGGAGATGACGACAACCATAATGCAGCAGTCAGCAATTGTAACCTTCTCACGGTCGTAGTCACGAGGCGTGATATTGGTTATGATGAAATGATGAAGAAGCCGCTTAGCTGGTCGGAGCATGTCAACGGTGAGCACACCTTTAGGAACATTAGAACCAAAAACAACCTTTTTCAGCTGGTTCGCACCTGCGGGCCAGTTCTTCTTGTAGAGCCTGCCGAAGCTGCTGGACTGCTCAGTTAACCCAAAAGCCTTGGCGAGGTCCTTCACCCGAAAGCACTCTTTGGAGTTCCTGCGCCAGGTGAAGCCAACCTGATTGTATTCTAGATTCGGAGCTTGATACTCTAAGGTGGTGTATGAACTGATACACCATCACGTCATTGCAGCAAGCGGGCTCAGTTTCGAGCGTGTCCCAACCTTGAAAGCTCAACATGTGGCGAAGCGCGATACGTGTGAAGAATCTTGAAGCCCAGATAGCAGATCGGTGGTGACAATCTCCGGGAACAAGAAGGACCGCTTCTGAACACCTGTAGGAATAGGAGGAAAATCATTAACTCCCAGTACCCTGGTGCGCTTTGACCGGGTTGAAGCGCCAGTAGTTTTCTATTCAGGGGGAGGAGAGTCATGCTCAGAGCCATCGGAGGACTCTATCTCTTCTGACGGAGGAGGCGGAGGAGCAGCTGCCTTGCGCTTCTTACCTTTGAGGCGAAGCGCATCACTCTGGCGGTCTGGACGCTGAGATGCAAGAGGAAGCGGCGAGTCGACACCAGGTCTAGGCATGATTTGAAACCCTTCATCATCTTCAGAATCTGAGGGAATACTAGCAAGGAGCTCCTTTGGGGAGGTAAGAGATTGCGCTCCAGGCCTTACCTTGGAGCCAGGCCGGGAAGGAGTCTCAAGCTAAGCACGCTTTTACCTTTGCAGGAGTGGTGTGAGATGTCTCAGCCATAGCGCGTCCGAGCTCCTTTGCTGGGTCGTAACCAGCAAACTCAAGATCAGCTGTAAACTGCGTTAGGTCCACCTTGGGATCATGGGAAAAGAGGGGTTTTAGAGGGCTGTCTGGGTTGTGAGCTGTGGGTTCAGGGTCATCAGTGAGGGTAAGATCTTCAATATGATCAGAGGGTGAGTCAGGCTTTTTAGTGGGGGAGTCTGGCCTTTTTGTGGGTGATGTTACTTCATGGGAGACGGGTTGATTGGGAGGAGAGGGCTTAGTATGTGTGGAGGATGAAGCTTTGGCCATGGCGTGGACACGGGATTCAACCTTAGCACGTGTAGCCGGGTCAAGCTCACTTAGGACAAGTTTATCCATGGTAACCGGATGTAAGAGAATGGAGATTGAGAGGAGTAGAAGAGAGATAGATGTAGATGGGAGAAGGTAAGGTAAATGTGGTTAGACGAATACCTGGTAATTTATAGAACATCCATCAAATCTGAACCGCTTCAAAGCTCCAATAAAAAACAATCTCGGAAAAGTACCCGTTGGCCACTCCAACGGTCCAATAAGCATCCGGAAAATCGCGCTAGGCCTGCTAGTAGCCCTCAACGGTCATAAAAGTAGCCCAGTAGCCGTTACATCACAAAAGCGTCAAGTTGATTTGACAAATAGCCGTTACTTCAAAGTTAAGCAAATCCAACTCGGAAGGAAATCCACCCAGATGCGCTGCAAAGCGCGATAGACTTCAACACTGAAATGCGCTAGAGAATGAAGCGCAAGCAGAACAACCTCTGAATAATACTGAAGAAGAACAAGACTGATTGAGATGAGTAGTTGTAAGAGCGTGATGTCCAGTTCAATTCTCAAACCACGATGTAAAGCAATTCATGAATAGGAAGATGCACATTTCATATAAGGGACATTAGAGCATTCAATCACTCAAGTTGATGTGGAAGTATGTGCATATACATGTAGTATGGTAATTGGGCTTTATGTCACCAAATGAATACTTCTCTAATGTAGAGCTCAATAAAGGACGAGAGAAGCGTTACATCTAGTCAGGCTAAGGACACCTATGCAATGGATCATTTCTTAGGCATGTAATATTGGTAGAAGACGATCACCATTGTCACGTTTTTGGCAAAGAAGAGCATGCATGGACTAGGATTATATCAAATCGAGCTAAACAAGTCAGACAAATTCACTATTAATTCATTTCAATGAACAACTATAAAGCATGAAAGACTCAAAGCTATCAAGCGCAAGCGACAATAGTTCGTACCTTGATACTAAGCACGCTAATTCTAGTCAAATAGAGAAATACTTACAGTTCCATTGCCTCGAAGCAAATGGAGTCGTATAAGACCAAGTTGAACCCTGAGGTTTAAGAATACCTAACGATTAAGCGCTTTGGTGAAGATATCTGCCAATTGCCCTTTTGAAGATACGTGAATAAGCTTGATGCCCTTGCGCTTCAGATAATCACGTGGAAAGTGTACATCGAGATATTAAGTTCTTGAATGATGTACAAGATAAGTCTCGTGATCTTTCCTTGCCTTTTCCCCGAAGGAGTCTTGTGCTCCTTCCTTATGTTGAAATGAGAGTAGCCGAAGTGGATCGCTTGTTACAAACAATCGCTAAACATGAATACTCTACTCTTCATTCCATTCTGCAAAGAAAAAGATCAATTTCTATGTTCCCTACGAAGCGCAAGCTTCGTGGGAACATTGTCCATAGCTATTGACTCGCTTGTTTTATGCACATGCTCATAATAGCTAGGATCATTAAGATCAAGCACAATATGAGGTCGCGCTTTACGAAGCGCACCTCTATGCACTGAAGCGCAACCGTTGTCAACAAGTGAACGTTGATAACGTTGACGCTTGCCCTTGGATTTAGCCATTGGCTTATATGGCTGATTCTTAAGGACTTTCAAGTCCTTGCACTCTTGCCTGTCATGTCCATTGCGACCACACAAGGTACAGTAATGGTTACCTCTTACATAACCATACTTGCCTTTTCCTGGTCTAAATGGTTCTTTCTTTTGTAAGACGGGAGACTGAGTTGGGGTATGCGCTTGTTTTTATACAAATGATGCGCTTTTTCCCCATGAAACCACTCTTTGGTTTCTAAAGGTTGGTCCTCAAATACCTTTATTCTGCTCTTCAGATGAGAGTTTTCACTCTTGTAGGCAGTTAGGTCTTGTTCAAGTGATTTGATTTTAGCAGAGAACTCACTTGATTGAGGAGGACTGGAGGAAGAGAAAGATTCCTGGGGGTCATAGCCCAATCCAGGTCTAGCTTTCACAAAGCCTGTTTGAGGGACAAACTTTGTTTCCACTAGCTTAGTAAGAATGTCAAGCTTTGATATGATCTGATCGAGCTTTACATCCTTGGTTGAGTCAGAGTTTCTTTCCAACTCGTTTTCATGACAACGCTCACAGGATTTTTTCAAGAGAGTGGGGTTGTCATGTAAGTGCTTGGAAAGCTCAACTACTTCTTCCTTATAACTATTAAGTTCATCCAGAAGTCCCCTAGCTTCATCAGCTAGTGACTTATGATCAACCATTAATTCTTTTAAAAGATTTATAAGATTGCGCTTGGGTAAGATTTCATAGTTAAGATCAATTACCTCAATCTCAGAGCCAGAGTCTGAGTCTGATCTACTACCAGCCATCAAGCAGACATCAGCTTACGCTCCATCATCAGAATCTCCATCAGATCACCCCAGAGTGAAACAAATGCTTGTTTAGGAGGAGGCTGCTTTTCACTGGAGCTTGCGCTTGGGTTCACCTTTGGATGAGGACACGCTTTAGCAAGGTGTTCCTTCTCGTTGCAGTTGAAACAAGTGAAATCCCTGACGTCGCGCTGCTTGGAGGTAGGATCGCGCTGCTTGAAACCACCCTGTTTCTTAAAGATTTTCTTTACAACTTTAGTCATCATAGAGACGTCTCTATCATCGTCGTCTTCTCTTTCATCATCATTTTCAAGCTTTTGGAGGACGCGTGATAGCTTGAGCGCCATTCCTTTGTTTTCTCGTTCTGAGTGCTTCTCCTCGTTGTTCTTGATTTCCTGAACTTTGAATTTCCGTGCAAGAACAGAGATAGGCAATTCTCGAGTTTCCTTGGATTGAAGAAGAATCTTCTTGAGAGTTGCATACTTGGAGTTCAACCCATGGATGAACGCCATAGAATACTCCCAAGCTTTCTTCTCCATTCCAGCAGAAAGCATCTTGTCATAGAGGATTTGACACCGAGAATGATAATCAGAAACAAGCTCATTTTCCCCATTCTAATGGAGCAAAATTCGCGGTTAAGCTCAAAAATACGATTGTCCTTCATGTCATCACTACCTGAGTGCATGTTTATAATAGCTTTCCACATCGCTTGGGCAGTGGGGAGTGACATTACCTTGTCAATGACTTTCCTTGAAAGTGTATTAAGGATGAGCTGTCACACTTTAGCATTCTTCTCCATCAGTTGGTACTCTTTAGCTTCCCATTTGGAGTCATCAGTTTCAGAGATCTTCTCATCGCCCTTTTTAATAATCTTCTAGCACTGGTGATCCGTTTGCTGGATGTAATTTTTAGTCATTATGAGCCACCATTCGAGTTCGGCTTCAACAAGGATGTAGGGCTTAGCGAGAGAAATGCCGAGGTTGAAACTAGCCATTGTTCTAATCTTGAGAACCCTTTGAACCTGTAAAAGGATTAGTGCAAATAGCTAACCTGTAGCTCTGATACCAATTGTAGAAAACACATATTTGATCAGCTATTGTTCACTGTCACTAAGGTTCATTAAGCCTTAGATGCGCTTAACAAGTATTCAATTGCGCTTTGAAGACTTGGGATGCGCTTGACCTATGTAGAACTATTAGTAATGAGTTTACTAAAGTCCTTAAGTGCGGAAGAGGTCAGACAGACAATTGAGCGCGCTTTAAGTTGTTAAAGCGCACTTATATTTGCACACACACAAGAATTTCCAAACGGTGAGAACCCTAAGTCACTAGCTGACTCGGGATAAATCTCACCACTACACTTGTATTGATTAGAAAAGGATTAGCGCACTTATATTTGCACACACACAAGAATTTCCAAACGGTGAGAACCCTAAGTCACTAGCTGACTCGGGATAAATCTCACCACTACACTTGTATTGATTAGAAAAGGATTACAATCTCTCGCTTCAACACTTTGAATTGTAAACTCTCTCTTTACAATACTCGAGTTCAGCTCTAAAGAACAAATGAAGGCACTTTCAACACTCTCTCTGATTACAAACCAGTATATCACTTAAGCTCTCTCTAGCTTCTCTATATTCTCTCTGTTTGTAATACTTAGAGTGAATGCAACAGTCCTCTATTTATACACAAACCTTAAGCTAAACCTCTAATTTAATTCGTGTAACAAACAAAGACTAAGCACAATGCCACCTCATCAATCCGTGTGCCTTGATCACTTCACCAGAATTAATCAACGGCCTGGAGTGATTTGGTTTTGTTCTTCACTTGTTGATCCATGCCACATCAGCAATCCGTGTGCTTTATGCTCTAACAACCTTCATCCACGCAGGCGATCCCTGGAGTAGCGTCCCAAAGAGTGAACAAGTTCTTCTCGCACCTTCCTGTGCACGCAACTTGCACTCTCCCGCTTACCAGCCTTCTTAGCGTGTTGGCGTTGTTTTCTGCGCTCTGGCACACCCTAAGCTTTGGTGGAACCTTGTGGTCAACCTTCTTCTTCTTCATTCAAGCGCGTCTTCTACGCCCTCGAAGCGCGATCACTCTCACTTCTTGGTCTTGAATGGATTTATTAAACACCGTTTGCGAAACTTACTTTCTCCGCTTGGTGTTAAGCGCGACTGAGACCAGTCAAGCGCATCTCTAAGTGACTTAAGGGCATACTTACAGATATAGCAATAACCTGTAAGGCTTAAAAACACTAAGAGATTAAACATATTAGTTTGTTATCATCAAAACAAAGAGAAATAGATTAAGCTTTAACAAAACGATTAAAACTCAACTAACAGACCTAGCTGCAAGGCTTTGTGGATGCAACATGTGGGATTGGACTGAAATACCATGAAGTCATGCTATCTTTTGCATACTCAAGAGAAGATTGAATGTTGTGCAATTTATGGATCCATATTTGTAGGTTTTTGACCTTCATTAAGAACGGATCAAGTAGCTTTGATCGGCTAACACTTATAAAAGAGTAGATCGATCAACTCCCTTAAGTGTTTTAAAGATACAAAAGTTAAAAACACATATAAGCTAGTCTAAACTCCAAGATAAACACAACATGCTAGTAAGCTAGTGTGTTAGAGTTGCGGAAAGGGAGTTTAGCTACAATACTTTGAACTTAAAATTGTTAGATGATAAGTTCGGATCAAATGCAAAAATTTTCCCAAGGTGAGAACCCTAAGCTTCTACTAAGCTCGGGATAAAACTCACCACTAATTAGATTATATTAATCAATAGTACTTACAATGATAAGTAACACTCTCTCTCAACACAATCTACATTCAACTCAATACAATTGATCCTCTATACTCTCAAGATGATTTAGACCACACTAACCTCTCACGACCTTGGATAAGAGTATCTTTCCTCTAGCTATGACTCTTACCAATTCACTCTTGCTTTCTCCTCTCAGAAAGTGAGGTTTGCCCTAAGCACTCAACTCTCTAGCTTTCTCTCTAAAGCCTTTAGCTCTCTTTGCTCTTCTCAACTCTTGCGTTCCTAACATCACCTATTGCACATATTTATAGTATTTCTAAACTTATTCTCCGAGTAAAGCAAATCCTATAATCTATGGCAATGAAGAAGTCCAAGTTGGCAATCTGTGTGACCGATCCCCTTATGGAGCGCATCAACGATTCCACACGCATTTGTGCTTCTTCTCTTGAGTAACCGTTTTGCCCATGTTGGCAATCCTCTCCACACCACTTGCGCTTCTCTAATTCGTCCAGGTTGGCGATCCCCGTTCATCACTATCCATAGGTAGAAATCTCACATTCTCCTATCCTTAGCTTCTCGGCATTCCCTTCACTGCGCCCGAATCTTCTACGCGCTGGTGTAGGATTCCTCGACAGGACACTCTCTTTGACACTTGATCACTTGTACACTCTCTATGTGTTTGAAGCGTGATCAACTACACTGTCTTTGATTTTGAAGCGCGATCAACTAGCTCGCATCGACTCTCTTTGCTCTAGCTAGTCCTTCCGTCTTCACAACTCAATACTTCAGTCTTTATTTTCTTAGTTCTTTATTTCTTTAACACTGGCTTGGCGAGACTCTCTTTCCCCGCTAGGCTCAAAGCTAGTCTCTAGCTTGTCCGCTTGTGTCAAAGCTACTCTCCTAACTCCTCGAGCTATTCCTGGAAAGCTTATCACACACAATGGATATCAAATGCTATGTTTATCATCATCAAAACAAGCAAAACGTTTAAGCTACTCAAGCTTAAACTAACAATTTCCCCCTTTTTCATGATGAAAAACACTTAAGCACATAATTTTTCAAGATGTACTCAGTTAAGCTTAAGATATGCAATGAAGCTTAATCGAATACATTCAGATATAACAAATCAGCTCAATATCTTGCTAAAAACACTTAACAAGTCTACCTTTGTCCCCCCTTAGACCAAGCTATTCTAAAATCTCCCCCTTTAGTTGAATAAGGTAGGTACGTGTTTACTTCCCCCTTTTGACATCATCGAAAAAATACGAGTGTAATTCATGCAAAGGGACTAAAGTGAAGTCAGGAAACAAGATTAACTCAATAGTCATGTAAATCAAGGCATTCAATGCAGAAAAGATAGGTGCCACCATGCAAAAAGCACAAGATTATAGAAGCAACAAGACATACTATTAAAGCATTAAGTCCTTAGACCTTTTATGAGTTGAGAGTTCCTAGGATTACTAGTTAAACGATTAACAAGCAAAAATAACACAGAAAAGCACACAATAAACACATGCTTTAGCACCCTAAGCATCACACTGATGGGAAAGAGACACCAATTTCGTGAGAATACTCGCTTGTTCTTCTTGGTGCTCGGTCATAAGCTGAAGCTTTGTACTGATTTCAACAAGTCACTTTTCAACTGTGTTAGACAAACTTTGTATAGCAAAAACAACTGAAGACTCGTTGGCAGCTAGTGTGACTAGCTCTCTAAATTATGTACGTGAAGAGATGGCAGCTGACGTGAGTTGCTTGGGGGGTTTAGAAACGAGCTCAACAACCTTTTCCAGTGTAAGCACACCATTGAAGCTGGTATCAAGATTTGGCTTGTAGAGACCTTCCGCCTTCAACATGCGAGCAATAATATGTGGAAATGGAAGAGGACCACCGTGGTATGCTTGGATGACAACCATATGTGAAAACATGAGCTACGCTATGTTGATCAATTCCCCATTCAAGCACGCCGCCATGATACAACAACCACTGATAGTGACGTGGTCTATGTTACTGTTTCTGGGTGTTATGTTCTTCATGATGAAGTGGTGTAGAAGTCGCTTGAACGCTGCAAGATGATCAGTATTCAACGTTGAAGGGATATTCTTCCCGAATACCGCTTCCTTGATCATTGTTGAACCTGTCGGCCAATTCTTCTTGTCTAATCGACGAAAACCCAACCAAAGAGCCATCTCGACCAGGTTCTTGACCAATTACCTTTGCAAGGTCTTTCACTTTAAATATTTCTTCCGTGTTATTCACCCACAAAAAATTTACAGTAGTCGGTTCACCAGAAGAAGAAGAACTGTGGTAAAAGCGAGCATAAAACTGCCTAACAAGGTCAAGATCAACCTTGCTTACCTTAGTCTCGAGCGATTCCAAATTTTGCATTTTGAACAAGTACCTGAACCGGTCTGAGTCTTAAGCATCCTCGATTGCCTTTAGAATTTCTGGAGGCACTATTATAGGAGCGAGTATGTCTCGCTTTGAGATACCACCTGGGATAGGAGGAAACTCTGCATGAGATCCAATGGCTTCCTTCTTAGCTTCCTTCTTCGGTTTCGGCTTTGATTATTTCTTGACTTGCTTCGGAGGCAAAGATTCTGCACTTACTTCTTTAGATAAAAGCTCTTCTTCCTTAATATCAATGAGGTTTCTCTTACCAGCGGCTATATACGTGCTTTTAGCGTCTTTGAACATTTTGTGCTGGGCTAGAGCGAAACCCTCATCATCCTCATCCCTAAAGGAAGCAGCGAGATCTGGAGGATTAGGAGGAGAAGGAGAAGAAGTGGTTCACCTTTCTCTTGCTTAGCCGGTGTAGAGAAGACTTTTGACATGACATTAGCCAGATCAGATAAGATGTTGGCAACTGAGGCGGTTGTCGGATCAACTGGCAGTAGCTCTTTACCTACTGCACCGGCTGTCTCCTCAGAGACTTTGGGAGAGACTTGCTCTTTATCAACCGGCGAGTCTGGAGTCTTAGTGGATGGAGACCCAGACACCGTGGTTTTTGTAGTACGAGGAATTTTCGAAGTCAGAGTGGTAAGATGGAAACGCTGTACGATCTCATCAAGATCTACCCTTTGGTTGCGGTAGAGCTCTTCCAAAAGCTATTCCCTGGAGAGGTTGGCAAGGGGTGATTTGTCGGCCATTTTAGGTCTATGAGCTTTGTGTTTTTGGATATTAGCAGTTGGGGCTTTTTGAGGAGGTGAGAGTAAGTCGTAGCAAGATAGAGTGAGATGTAGAGAATGGTGACATCACTGAGTTATAGAGAGAAGGGAGATAATGAAAACGGTAAAGGATATCATGAATGCATACCCGTGTTTATATAGTGTAGCGCTTCCTTCCTCTGTAAGATTTCACCACCAAAACGAATCGCTGAAATCACACAACAGCTAGCTCAACGGATAGATTCACTATGACTATATCTCAATGGCTATAAATCTCTGAAGCTTTTCAACGAATACATGCAAACACACTTTTCTGAGCAACACTTTACCAAGTGACACATGGCCTGCAAAATACTCGCTGTAAGCTACAAGAGATGCGTTAGCAGCTGCTTAGATGCGTTGTGACATCTAAGTGTGGCTTTTTTGAATCTATTTATACTGGATCACTAAGCCACATAGCCTTCTGAATCTATTTATACTAGATCACTGGACTACTTATCTAGACTTCACTTTTTAGAGCCGAAATAGATTACCTTCCTCATTAAGCAACCTTCATCATTAAGCAAACCCAAAAGCACGTAAAAGTAACTGATATATGCACCCTTTTCAGAGCCGAAATAGATTACAAGTTCTTGATCATGCCTAGGAGTGTAAAACAACTGATATATGCACCCAATGTATCATTTAAACACGCAAAAGTTTTAAAGGGAAATGAAAATTTCTTAATTAGGGACATAACACACTCATAGTCAGCATATAATGAATATATATTGTATGTGCATAAGAGGGATACTAGCTTTTACACAAAAATGAATACTTCCTATTGTGGAGTTTATCAAGGGAATAAGGAAGCGTTAGATTAATTTTAGGCAAGGGACTCTGTAGGAATGGATCATTTCTTAGGCATGTAATAAGGCAAGAAGACGATTACCATTCTCTATTTGTGGCACATAAGAAGAGCATGCAGTTTGCTAAGACTATAATCAGTAGCTTAAGTGCAATATACTACCATAGCAAGACTGGCATGTGGAACGATAAGAATGAAAAGAAAGCAAACAAGAAACACAATCTAACTAAAGTTCCCAATGTAGAATTAAAGTGTATTAATTCATAGTCAAGGAATGGGAGAAACTTACATAGAATATCTTGCTTCAGCTAATAAGAAAAGATAAAAAAAACCAGTAGAAGTCCAAGGCGTAGAAAGATATCCAAGAAAAGCGCCTTAGAAAAGATATGGGGTCACCATTTGCTCTTCTGGAAGTATAAGATATAGTTCAGTGAGTTGAATAAAGAATCGCTTGAAGTCCTCAAAGACTCTCTTGAACATATCTGAGTCTCGCTTGAAAGAAATATGTAGCTTGTTTCATGAATGAGACTCGTTTTGATTAAAGCTAATACAATACCACACGATATACACCTCTTGTAAGATAAGAGTGAAATACATGTGTATTAGTCATTGAAGCACGCTTGAATTCTTCGGTTCGACCGTGAAGGAGATAGAAAGCTCCTTATTTGTGAAATGAGAGTAGCTTAAGATATGCTTCTGTGCCTTCTACTTTACATTCCAGCTTGCAAGATAGAATCAAGCTTTTTGTTTCCAACGAAGTATTGAATTTGTAGGAACATTAGAGCTCGCGATTCCAGAACTAGAAGGTAGAACTTTCATCTTCAAAGCTCTAGGAACTCGCTAAAAACAGATATTATCATTCAGATCTAGCACTTGGTGAGGTTTACCTATGAAAGGTAACACTCGATGTGCTTTTTCTTGTCCGTGATTGGATTTTAAGGTCCTTGTACGTACATGTTGGTCTTAAAAGACTCGCTCGGGTCAAGCTTGTCTTTCTCAAGACTCACTTGATTGAGCTCTTCCTCAGATATAGTCATAATAGACTGTAAGGAATCAGAATCGCTCAAATCAAGCTTGTCTTTAGATAGACTTGCTTGATCGAGTACATCCTCAAGTAAGGAGAGAAAGGGTGTATAAGAGAGTTTAGTTTCAAGAAGGCTTACCTCAAATTCAGGTTCAGGAGCTGGATCTTCGGTGACAAATAAACATTTCTATGGTTCTTCTCCAACGTCCACCTCATCATCCGAATCTCCCCATAAGGTGAAAAATGCCTTTCTAGGTGGTGTCTTAGATCCTCTTTGTTCCTCCTTAGCGTCCACTTTTGCACTTGTGCAAATCCTTGGCAAAATGTCCTTTACCTGAGCAGTTATAGCATGTGACTTGCTTGAGGTTTGTTGGCTTGTAATCTTTTGTTGTTAAGTCATTCTTCTTCTTAAAGAACCTTCTAATGAGATTGGTCATCATAGATATTTCCCGGTCTTCTTCATTGTATGATTCATCGTTATCCTCGGCCTTTTGAAGAACACGGGAGAGCTTGAGAGCTACTCCTTGGGATTCCTTCAATGCTAGCGACTCCTTTTGATCCTCGGCTTCTTGTATTCTTAATTTTCCAGCAAGTACAAATACATCCAATTCTTTTGTCTCTTTTCTCATAAGCATTATGCATTTAGTGTATCAAATTTAGCCTTAACTCCATGGATAAAAGCTAAAGAGAGTTCCAAGGGTTGTACCTTCAGTCTTGCGGAGGACATCTTGTCACATAGAACCTGGAATCTAGAATGATAGTCCAAAAGATACTAGCTTTCACCCATTTTAAATGAATGGAAGTCCCTTTGGAGCTTGAATTGACGATTGTTCTTCATATCCTCACTGTCTCTGTGCATTTCTATGATAGCGTTCCAGATGAGCTTCGCTATGGGCAGTGACATGATCTTGTTGATGTCCTTTCAAGAGAGAGCATTTAGAATGAGTTGCTTTACTTTGAAATTCTTCTTAAGCATAGCATACTGACGAACGATGTCGTAGGAAATCCAGTCAAACTAAACCTTAGCTTACTCTCCACAAGTGTAGAGCGGTAAGTAAGAGTCGATCCCACATGGAGCCTGGGAATCTGATCTTGTTTTTGCAAAAGAACTAACTGTATAGAAAATAAAGAGAAAGAAGGGGGGAATATGATTGATTGGCTTGAAAAATAATAAAAAGCAAGCACTTTGTTCTCCTAGGCATCAACCTACGTCGTTATGGGTTTGATCATCGATTTCCTGTTACAAATTGGGTTCTATCTCTATACTATATGCTATGTTTGTCCTAATCCATGTACTAAGGTTGCTAAATAGGTCAACTAGTCCTAATAGTGTCGATCTTACCAATCTAGCCATGAAACTATCAAGACTAAATCCTAGGAAGCATTAAGTTCATGAATAAATAGGAAGGTGCGCTGCCCTTGGTGCCAACACCTCATTAATCTCCCCATCCTACAAGCCCAACTAGTCCAAGTAGAGATTTGTGCCACTAAGTAGGCAAGGTTCTCCAACTAGGATAAACCAGGCCCTGACTATATGAAGGAAACATGTAAACCTAGGTAGCTAAGTGAGATAAACATATTGCAATCAATTACTAAACAATCAAGAGATTAAAACAACACAATAGCATATTATTAGAATCAAAGGAGGAAAACGACAAAACCCATACCTCCGCAAGCCTTATCCCGGAGAACAAAGCAAAGGAGATTACTCCCTATTTATCCTAACAACGCTATTCTATTCTTCTGGAAAATTGTGATGTTCCTTGGGAGGAGACAAAGCTCCTATATTTATAAGAAAGCAAGACCTAATTTAATATTTGTGGAAACCCTAGCCCGAAACTGTATGAATCCTAAGTAATTAAGCCCATTAAAAAAGACCCCTCACGGCGGCTGGCAGAAGGGAAGGCGCGATTACGCCGTCTGTCGGCGCGGTCACGTCTCTTGCAGAGGCATAGACACGGACATGTCTTCATGGGGCGCGATCGCGTCTCTTGGAGCTATGCGCAGACGCGCCTTCGCTGGATCGGTCGCGCCACTGGCTATTTTGTCCTTCTTCACTTCTCTTCTTGTCCCGCGCTCGATTTCCACCTTTCGCGCCTCTTTCGTGTGCACGTAATCCTCATATTAACTTGGAAGCTCCACGATGTCGGGATCTCGACCATATACTCCATTTGTGGCTTCTTTCACCTATGATTGATGCTTAAATCCACTTCTTATGATGTACGATATGCTGCCAATCATACCCTCACACTTGAACCCTTGGTCGTCCTCGAGTCATATGCATCTAACTCTTGGCAGCCCCAACGAGTACGGAAGCACGATCGGAGTGGTAGTAGATCAATCTTTTGCTCGTAGTACCTAGGATCATGCAATAAAGGGCGTAGATTCCGACTCTCGAAAATTTCTAAAAATAAAGCAAATAAATAAGACTCAAAACTAACGCTAACAACATTGGCACCAATCACTTCCCCACACTTTAACTATGCTATCCTACGCAAGTGAATTGACTAAAAGTCTCTATACTATGTCAAAAATGTTTCCAAGCAAATAATCCACAAAAGAAGATAAGCAAGATCAACAATAGGACAAATTTTCAAGTGACATGCTAAAATTTATGAAGAGGATGCAAAAGCTCCCACACCAGTGAAAGCAAACTAAACCAAGTCTCAACTCTAATTAATCCAATAGTATTATTCTAATGCCCCCTTTTGTCCTACCCATACAATTTATTACTGACATGCATTTTACCGGTCGCTGTTCCTATCAAAAATAAATCCAACTAACTATCCACTAGTGAAGCGGTAAGTCGGAGTCGATTTCTCAGGGAGCCACAACGATAGTTTAACTCGAGTTGTGTTATCAACAGTAAAAAGAGGGTTTTGGTTTGGAAAATTATCGAAAAAAATAATAACTGAATACGTTAAATTTTGAAAACTTATAATGATGAAAAGCTCACTCTTTCAGTCTCAGCACATTATTCTTATGGAAAGTTGATCATCGAATTCTAATAAAGTTATGTTCTTTTAAATAAATAATCTAGTTGTCCTACTCTTTGTTCGTAAATAGCAACTAGTCCAAATAGTCCTAGAAACCCTTGTTGTATGCAATAACCATTGAAATACTAAGGTTCAAATACTCAACAACATAAATATCAAAGATATGTAGGCCTATGCAATACCATTGGCAAATCGCTGATACTCGACACAGGTTTATAATCTCTACAAAATAAGCACTCGCAAATAGTCAATGCCAATTCTGATTGCTACCTAAAAGACAAGACTTTTCAAATCGAATTATCAAGCCTAGCAGTATGAAGGATAATAATCAACCTAGTTGCGCACCTAGATAAAATCAATACCAATCAATGACAATAAGCACAAGAGAAAATAAAACAATGCTGAAATTATTATTAGAACATAAACATAGAATTCTCACAAACAATTCCTAGAATAATGGCCTCAACCTAAGAGTGAACTCGTAGGAACTTAGCTAGACATAGCCAAGAGAAAGCTATACATGATTATGGACAAACTAACCAGGATGAAGGTAGAAGATGGTAGAAAGGTGGCAGCTTTCCTCTTGGTGGCTGAACTTCTAAGAACTTGATTGTGTAAAGTGGCAAAAGATCCAATTAACCTAATAACTAAGGGTTTATATAGTGCCCAGCCTAAGAAATATAAAATAACTGAATTATAAAAGATAAAATGGAAAAACTAATAAAAATGATAAATTCCCGGGCTTAGATCCGCATTTTGGGCCGGGTCCATCGAAAGTCGCGGTCGCTACTTGAATGTCGCGGTCGCTACTTTTCTCTAGTCTTCCAGAAACGGCTCCACTCTCGATCGCTACTTCAGGGTTGCGATCGCTACTTTTAATACGAGGCAATGTCTCGATCGAGACATTGTAGTCTCGACCGCGACATCTTCTTCGAGGGTAAATCTCGATCGAGACACCAAAGTCTTGACCGAGACATCTTCTCCGTAGCTCTTCTTCGTCTTGGAAACTTCTCTCGGACTGGTCTTCGGTCTTCTGTAAGCTTCCGAGGCTGCTCGGCTTCGCCTCTCAGCTTCTCCATGGGTGTAGGTGTGGTCGTCTTCTCTCTAGCTCCGTCCCAAATGCACTAGAGGTGAGTACAAATAGGATCTCCATAATCAATACCACAAAATAACGCTTAAGAGCATCCCGCAAATCTACAAGTGAACAATCATACCAGATTCCGGGAATACCACTCAATAAGCACCTAAACCCACTAATCCTAAGCTAATAGTCTCTAGTTACACCATATAATAAGCTCTTATCAATTACATACCCAATTATTTTTCTTTAGGTAGAACCTGTCCAATTTATAGTCCAGGCTACTATGAGACTCTTTGCTTAATAGGCCTTGGAGGATCGATCCCTCGGTTCTATATTAACTTTGGGTATCACGTGCTTTTCCAGCTTTCTTTTACTTAGAGCTCACTACCTTTATATTTTCTTTATAATTTTTCATTTTCCATTGTAATGAAGAAGGACGGGAACAAACTCTCAAATCAATTGGTAAAAATTAGAGAAGAGTGGGTAGTCATGCAAACTTGATTTTGGACCTAGTGCATCCTAATCATAAACTACATGCTCGAATCAAAGTCCTAAAGTTGATCAATCCTATAATCATTTATCTAGTTGCATTATAAACAATGAGGGCATATTAAAGAGACTCAAAATCAAATCACCATTGTAGGAATTACAAAGAATCAAGTAGGGAGAATTAATGACGGCCGACACCTAGAAAAACTTTTAAAAATGCATAAAATCAAACTAACTAGATAGATGAGATGTCTTCCTACCCCCACACTTAAGCTACACAATGTCCTCATTGTAAAATAAAGACAAAGGTAAAAAGAATGGTGAAAATAGAGAATTTACCGCATAAATGGGTTGCCTCCCGATCAGCGCCTTTGTTTAACGTCGTTGGCTCGACGTATTTCGCTCTTAATCCGGTTTGGGCTCCTCGTGGCCCTTCTTCTCCTTGGATCCTTTCTTCCCTTGGTATGGTTCATTTACTAGCTTTTTCCTGGCTGCTCAGTCCAGCCAAATTCCTTTCCTTCTCATCGATCCTGAGTGTGACTCCTTCTTCGCATTTCCCGGCTCAAACTGCCATTCTCTCTCATCCCGTTGCATCCTTGGATTGAGCTTGCCAAAAGGTAATGGCAGTGGGAGAGTATAGCGAACCAGCATAGACAGTGGAGTGTGGATGCGCTCAGGAGGGCGCGGGGGCGCACCTAGCTCCGAAAAGGCCCCCACCAAGCCGCGGTTGTGCGCTGACGGGGCACGGGCACGATGGTCCCCAGAATCAGGGATGCGATCGCGCCAAGAGTAGGCGCGGTCGCACTTGTATCCAGAAACTAAGGCGCGGACGCGCTCGCTGTAGACGTGGTCGCGCATTTGCTCTACAGTGGTTCCGCCGACTTCTTTCACGACTGATGGGGATTTCTTCCTCCTCGCTCGGGTCCGTCTCGTCCGGGCTGTTCACCTCAGTATCCTCTTCCTTTATAGGCTCCTAGTTGGAGCTTCCCTCGGTACTTCCGGGTGTAGAGTTTGTGCTTGCGGCCCTCCTATCTTCCCACTTGGCCATGGAGTCCATCATGCGTTTGACTTGGTCGTTCATGAACCTAGTGGTGTTCTGCAACTCTTCAAAAACCATCCTCGTGGTTTCCTCGAGTGCTCTAGTGGTGCTCTCGAGGTGACCTACATGATCTGCATCAGGGTCCTTGTGGAGGTCTCCGGGTTGGGGTAGGGCCTCCATGCTTGCGTCGGGTATGGTGGCTGCATGAAATAGTGGTATCTTCGTTGCCCGACCTCCCGTGCGATGGCCTCCGTGGCCTCCTTCGCAACTTGTACCTACGCCACTCTAGAAGCCCGCTCCTCGACTCTTCTTCTTTCCGCATTGTCTTCAAACTCCTTCATCTTTGCCTCTAGCTCCCCCATCTCTCTTCCTGCCCCTTCAATCCGCTTCAACCTGGCATCATGACTGGTGGAACTCTTCAGTAACAACGCTGCTAACTATATGAACGACCTACACCAAAGCTAGTTAATTCGCAAAAACAAGACAAGAGAGTTAGACTCTCCGGCAACGACACCAATTTGACGGACGCTGTTGTAGGCAATCTGGTCAAAGTAAACCTTAGCTTACTCTCCAAAAGTGTAGAGTGGTAAGTAAGACTCGATCCCACAGGGAGCATGCGAATCTGATCTTGTCTTTGCAAAAGAACTAACTTTATAGAAAATAAAGAGAAAGAAGGGGGAATATGATTGATTGGTTTGAAAAACAATAAAAAGCAAGCACTTTGTTCTCCTAGGCATCAACCTACGTCGTTATGGGTTTGATCATTGATTTCCTATTACAAATTGGGTTCTATCTCTATACTATATGCTATGTTTGTCCTAATCCATGTACTAAGGTTACTAAATAGGTCAACTAGTCCTAATAGCGTCTATCCTACCAATCTAGCCATGAAACTATCAAGACCAAAACCTAGGAAGCATTAAGTCATGAATAAATAGGAAGGTGGACTGCCCTTGGCGCCAACACCTCATTAATCTCCCCATCCTACAAGCCCAACTAGTCCAAGTAGAGATTTGTGCTACTAAGTAGGCAAGGTTCTCCAACTAGGATAAACCAGGCCCTGACTATATGAAGGAAACATGTAAACCTAGGTAGCTAAGCGAGATAAACATATTGCAATACTAAACAATCAAGAGATTAAAACAACACAATAGCATATTATTAGAACCAAAGGAGGAAAACTACAAAACCCATACCTCCGCAAGCCTTATCCCGGAGAACAAAGCAAAGGAGATTACTCCCTATTTATCCTAACAACGCTATTCTATTCTTATGAAAATTGTGATGTTTCTTGGGAGGAGACAAAGCTCCTCTATTTATAAGAAAGCAAGACCTAATTTAATGTTTGTGGAAACCCTGTCCCGAAACTGTACGAATCCTAAGTAATTAAGCCCATCTAAGCCCATTAAAAAAGACCCCTCGCGACGGCTGGTAGAAGGGAAGGCGCGATCGCGCCGTCTGTCGGCGCGGTCGCGTCTCTTGTAGAGGCATAGGCGCGAGCACGTCTTCATGGGACGCTATCGCGTCTCTTGTACAGAGCTATGCGCGGACGCGCTTTCTCTGGTGCGGTTGCGCCACTGGATATTTCGCCTTTCTTCACTTCTCATCTTGGTCCGCTCTCGATTCCCCCCTTCCGCGCCTCTTCCGTGTGCATGTAATCCTCATATTAACTTAGAAGCTCCACGATGTCGGGATCTCGGCCATATACTCCATTTGTGGCTTCTTTCGCCTATGATTGATGCTTAAATCCACTTCTTACGATGTACGATATTCCGCCAATCATACCGCCACACTTGAACCATTGCTCGTCCTCGAGTCATATGCATCTAACTCTTGGCGGCCCCAGCGAGTACGGAAGCACGATCGGAGTGGTAGTAGATCAACCTTTTGCTCGTAGTACCTAGGATCATACAATAAAGGGCGTAGATTCCGACTCTCGAAAATTTCTAAAAATAAAGCAACTAAATAAGACTCAAAACTAACGCTAACAACATTGGCACCAATCACTTCCCCATACTTGAACTATGCTATCCTACGCAAGTGGATTAACTAAAAGTCTCTATACTATGTCAAAAATGTTTCCAAGCAGATAACCACAAAGAAGATAAGCAAGATCAACAATAGGACATATTTTCAAGTGACATGCTAAAATTTATGAAGAGGATGCAAAAGTTCCACACTACTGGAAGCAAACTAAACCAAGTCTCAACTCTAATTAATCCAATAGTATTCTTCTATTACCCCTTTTTGTCCTAGCCATACAATTTATTACGTACCAAATTATTTTTCTTTAGGTAGAACCTATCCAATTTATTGTCCAGACTACTATGAGACTCTTTCCTTAATAGGCCTTGGAGGATCGATCATCGGTTCTATATTAACTTTGGGTATCGCGTGCTTTTCCGGCTTTCTTTTACTTAGAGCTCACTACCTTTATATTTTCTTTATCATTTTTGATTTTCCATTGTAATGAAGAAGGAAGGGAACAAAACTCTCAAATCGATTGGTAAAAATTAGAGAAGAGCGGGTAGTCATGCAAAGTTGGTTTTGGAACTAGTGCATCCTAATCATAAAATACATGCTCGAATCAAACTCCTAAAGTTGATCAATCCTATAATCATGTATCTAGTTGCATTATAAACATTGAGTGCATAGTAAAGAGACTCAAAATCAAAACACAATTATAGAAATTACAAAGAATCAAGTAGGGAGAATTAATGACGGCCGACACTTAGAAAAACTTTAAAAAATGCATAAAATCAAACTAACTAGATAGATGAGATATCTTCCTACCCCCACACTTAAGCTACGCAATGTCCTCATTGTAAAATAATGAATAAGGTAAAAAGAAGGGTGAAAATAGAGAATTTACCTCACAAACGGGTTGCCTCCCGATCAACGCCTTTGTTTAACGTCGTTGGCTCAACGTATTTCGCTCTTAATCTGGTTCGGGCTCCTCGTGGCCCTTCTTCTCCTTAGACCCTTTCTTCCCTTGGTATGGTTCACTTACTAGCTTTTTCCTGGTCGCTCGGTCCAGCCAAATTCCTTTCCTTCTCATCGGTCCCGAGTGTGACTCCTTCTTTGCGTTTCCTGGATCGAACTACCATTCTCTCTCATCCCGTTGCATCCCCGGATAGATCTCGCCAAAAGGTAATGGCGGTGGGAGAGTATAGCGAACCAACGCAAATAGTGGAGTGTGGATGCGCTCAGGAGGGCGCGAGGGTGCACCTTGCTCCGGAAAGGCCCCCGCCAAGGCGCAGTCGCGCGCGGACGGTGTTCAGGCACGCTGGTACCCAAAAGCAGGGACGCTATCGCGCCAAGAGTAGGCGCAATCGTGCCCGTTGCCGGAAACTAAGGCGCGGGCGCTTTAGCTGCATGTGCGGTCGCGCATTTGCTCTGCAGTGGTTCCACCGACTTCTTTCACGACCGATTGGGGGGGGGGGGGGTTCTTCCTCCTCGCTTAGGTCCGTCTCGTCCGGGCTTTTCACCTCAGTGTCCTCTTTCTCCATAGGCTCCTCGTTGGAGCTTCCCTTGGTACTTCTGGGTGTAGAGTTGCTGCTTGCGGCCCTCCTTTCTTCCCACTTGTCCATTGAGTCCATCATGCCTTTGACTTGGTCGTTCATGAACCTAGTGGTGTTCTGAGACTCCTCAACAACCATCCTCGTGGTTTCCTCGAGTGCTCTAGTGGTGCTTCTAGGCGTCCTATCAGGACCTGCATCAGGGTCCTTATGGAGGTCTGCGTGTCAGAATAGGGCCTCCATGCTTGCATCGGGTATGGTGACTGCATCAAATAGTGGTATCTTCGTGCTCGGCCTCCCGTGCGATGACCTCCACGGCCTCCTTCTCAGCTTCTACCTACGCCACTCTAGCAGCCCGCTCCTCGGCTCTTCTTCTTTCCGCAATGTCTTTAACCTCCTTCATCTTTGCCTCTAGCTCCTCCACCTCTCTTCGTGCCTCCTCAATCCGCTTCAACCTGGCATCATGAATGGTGGAACTCATCAGTAACAACAGTGCTGCTTGTATGAACGGCCTGCATCAAAGCTAGTTAATTCACAAAAAACAAGACAAGAGAGTTAGACTCTCCGGCAACGACGCCAATTTGACGGGCGTTGTCGTAGGCAATCCGATCAAAGTAAACCTTAGATTACTCTCCACATGTGTAGAGTGGTAAGTAGAGTCAATCCCACAGGGAGCCTGCGAATCTGATCTTGTCTTTTCCAAAAGAACTAACTTTATAGAAAATAAAGAGAAAGAAGGGGGGAATATGATTGATTGGTTTGGAAAACAATAAAAAGCAAGCAATTTGTTCTCCTATTCATCAACCTACGTCATTATGGGTTTGATCATCGATTTCCTGTTACAAATTGGGTTCTATCTCTACACTATATGCTATGTTTGTCCTAATCCATGTACTAAGGTTGCTAAATAGGTCAACTAGTCCTAATAGCGTCTATCCTACCAATCTAGCCATGAAACTATCAAGACTAAATCCTAGGAAGCATTAAGTTCATGAATAAATAGGAAGGTGCACTGCCCTTGGCGCCAACACCTCATTAATCTCCCCATCCTACAAGCCCAACTAGTCCAAGTAGAGATTTGTGCCACTAAGTAGGCAAGGTTTCCAACTAGGATAAACCAGGCCCTGGCTATATAAAGGAAACATGTAAACCTAGGTAGCTAAGCGAGATAAACATATTGCAATCAATTACTAAACAATCAAGAGATTAAAACAACACAATAGCATATTATTAGAACCAAAGGAGGAAAACTACAAAACACATACCTGCAGGCCTTATCCTGAAGAACAAAGTAAAGGAGATTACTCCATATTCATCCTAACAAAGCTATTCTATTCTTCTCGAAAATTGTGATGTTCCTTGGGAGGATGCAAAGCTCCTCTATTTATAAGAAAACAAGACCTAATTTAATGTTTGTGGAAACCCTGGACCGAAATTGTACGAATCCTAAGTAATTAAGCCCATTAAAAAAGACCCCTCGTGGCGGCTGGCCGAAGGGAAGGCGCGATCGCGTCTCTTGCAGAGGCATAAACGCAGACTCGCCTTCTCTGGCGCGGTCGCGTCACTGGCTATTTTGCCCTTCTTCACTTCTCTTCTTGGCCTGCGCTTGATTTCCGCCTTCCACTCCTCTTCCGTGTGCACGTAATCCTCATATTAACTTGGAAGCTCCACTATGTTGGGATCTCGGCCATATAATCCATTCGTGTCCTCTTTTGCCTACGATTTATGCTTAAATCCACTTCTTTTTATGTACGATATTCCTCCAATCACATACTCCGTTGGTCCCCATTTGTATGTGTCCGTTTCATCCTTGAGAGTTTCTTCACCTTTTTCAAGGATCCTCCAACATTGATAATCAGTTTGCTGGTTATAGTTTCTAGTCATAGTGGCTCACTATGACTGGAAACTATAACCAGCAAACTGACTAGAGAGGGTGAACTAGACTAATGGCTCACTATGACTAGAAAACGTTTTTGTCATTTCCCATAATTCAGACTACAGAGTAGGAATCAATGCAAATGAGCGTCCAAACCTCTGATACCAATTGTAGGTTTTTGACCTTCTTTAAGAACGAATCAAGTAGCTTTGATAGGCTAACACTTATAAAAGAGTAGATCGATCAACTATCTTAAGTGTTTTAAAGGTATAAAAGTTAAAAACACGTTTAAGCAAGTCTAAATTCCAAGATAAACACAACAAGCTAGTAAGCTAGTGTGTTAGAGTTGCGGAAAGGGAGTTTAGCTACAATACGTTAAACTTAAAATTGTTAGATGATAAGTTCGGCTCAAATGCAAAATTTTCCCCACACCCATAAGCTTCTACTAAGCTCGGGATAAAACTCACCACTAATTAGATTATATTAATCAAGAGTACTTACAATGATTTGTAACACTCTCTCTCAACACAATCTACACTCATCTCAATACAAGTGACCCTCTATACTCTCAAGATGATTTAGACCACACACTAACCTCTCGCGACCTTGGATAAGAGTATCTTTCATCTAGCTATGACTTTTACCAATTCCCTCTTGCTTTCTCCTCTCAACAGGTGAGGTTTGCCCTAAGCAGTCAACTCTCTAGCTTTCTCTCTAAAGCCTTTATCTCTCTTTGCTCTTTCAGCTCTCGTGTGCCTAACATCACCTATTGCACATATTTATAGTATTTTTGAACTTATTCTCCAAGTCAAGCAAATCCTATAATCTATGGCAATGAAGAAGTCCACGTTTGCATTCTCCTATCCCTATCTTCTTGGCATTCCCTTCTCTGCGCCCAAATCTTCTACGTGCTAGTGTAGGATTCCTATGTAGGACACTCTCTTTGGCACTTGATAACTTGTACACTCTCTATGAGTTTGAAGCGTGATCAACTACACTCTCTCTGAGTTTTAAGCGCGATCCACTAGCTCGCATCGACTCTCTTCGTTGTAGCTAGTCCTTCCGTCTTCACAACTCAATACTTGGGTCTTTATTTTCTTAGTTCTTTATTTCTTTAACACTGCCTTGGCGAGACTCTCTTTCCCCGCTAGGCTCAAAGCTAGTCTCTATCTTATCCGCTTGTGTCAAAGCTACTCTCCTAACTCCTTGAGCTATTCATGGAAATCTTATCACACACAATGGACATCAAATGCTATGTTTATCATCATCAAAACAAGCGGAAAGTTTAAGCTACTCAAGCTTAAACTAACAATTTCCCCCTTTTTGATGATGACAAACACTTAAACTATGTAAGAACATAATTTTCCAGTTAAACTTAAGATATACAATGAAGCTTAATCGAATACTTTCAGATATAACAAATCAACTCAATATCTTGCGAAAAACACTTAGCAAGTCTATCTTTGTTCCCCCTTAGACCAAGCTGGTCTAAAATCTTTCTCCTTAGTTGAATAAGGTACGTACATGTTTACTTCCCCCTTTTGACATCATCAAAAAAATACGAGTGTAATTCATGCAAAGGGAACTAAAGTGAAGTCAGGAAACGAGCTTAACTCACTAATCATGTAAATCAAGGCATTCAACGCAGAAAAAAATAGGTTCAACCATGCATAAAGCACAAGATTATAGAATCAACAAGGCATACTATTAAAGCATTAAGTCCTTACACCTTTTATGACATGGGAGTTCCTAGGATTACTAGTTAAACGATTAACAAGCAAAAATAACACAGAGAAGCACACAATAAGCACACACTTTAGCACCCTAAGCATCACGTTGACGGACAATAGACATCAGTTTCGTGAGAATACTCGCTTGTTCTTCTTGGTGCTTGGTCATAAGCTGAAGCTGTGTACTGATTTCAACAAGTCGCTTTTCAACAGTGTTAGAAAAACTCTGTATAGCAAAAACAACTGAAGACTCGCTGGCAGCTGGTGTGACTAGCTCTCTAAACTGTGTACGTGGAGAGATGGAAGATGGAGTGAGTTGCTTGGGGGGTTTAGAAATGAGCTCGACAACCTTTTCCCATGTAAGCACATCATTGAAGCTGGTCTCAAGATTTGGCTTGTAAAAACCTTCTGCCTTCAACATGCGAGCAATAATACATGGAAAGGGAAGAGGACTACCGTGGTGTGCTCGGATGATAACCTTATGTGAAAACATGAGCTGTGCTATTTTGATCAACTCCCCATTCAACCACGTTGCCATGATACAACAGTTGCTGATAGTCACGTGGTCTAGGTTGGTGTTTTTGGGCGTTATGTTCTTCACGATGAAGTGGTGTAGAAGTTGCTTGGACGCTGGAAGATGATTAGTCTTCAACGTTGAAGGGACATTCTTCCCAAATACCGCTTCCTTGATTGTTGTTGAACCTGTTGGCCAATTCCTCTTGTGTAAGCTTAAACTAAAAAGTAGAGACACTTACTTGAGGGCTTACAGTCATGCAGTGCAACATATGCTTGAGGTAGATTAGTGGGAGAAGACTGACTTTGCACGCCCAATACCTCCACAACTGGTCATTCAGCCAGGTAGGCCTAAGAAATCTAGGAAAAGGAGCTAGGGGAATCCAAGTAAATGAAAAAACTAGGTATAGACATGGAAAGAAAAAGTGTTGTCATTGTGGGGCAGAGGGACACTACAAGAATAAATGCAAGAATCCCCCAAGCCAGCTCCACCATCTGTTCAGAAATCTGACAAAGGAGGTAGACCTGCAAAGGGGAGCATTGTTACAATGCCTACTAAAATGAGGAAATACACAAAAAGGTATTTATGTGCTAAAATTGTTGTTGACTTTGACTTGGTGTATTGGGTTACTTTAGAACTTTTTTATGTATTGAATAAGTAAGGACAAAGAAATCAATAGCTGCACCTACACATGATTTATATGAGGATCAAGAAAGAGAAAGAAGAACAACTAGCAGTCCTAACACAATGTTATACTGTCACACAAGCCTCTCAATTGGTATGTGTTCTATTGTCACAAAAGCCTTGTCAATTTTTTCATTTCTATGTCCTTAGAATCTTGTCATATATTGCAGGTTTGGTCTAATCTTGATGGCAATGAAGGCCAATCTTCAACATGTGGAGAACAAAGAAAGAAAGCCAAGAAGATGTACCCTATTGCACTATCTCGTGGACCGACGATGACAACTAGAGTACAACTGACTTCTATCATTCATCAACAACAATGAAAAACTTGGTCTAAATCAACAAGAAAGGCCAAAAAGTGATCTATTAGAGGTGTCTTGTTGGGCAGTCTTAGTTGTATATTTGATAATTGATACACACTTGTATGTTCTAAATAATGTGTTTTATGCGTCTTGTTGTTTTGCCTGCACATATATGTGCTTATCTTGGTGTTTTAGTTGGATTCTATGCACTTGTATGTGCTGAATAAGGTGTCTTATTATTCTGCTGCACATTTATGTGCTTAACTTGGTGTTTTAGTTGGATTGTATGCACTTGTATATGCTAAACAGTGTGTTCGAGTTTTGTTGTTGAACATTGACCAAGATGATAGTCCTTGTGCATTATATAATGTAGCTGTTTTGCTTGTCTATATAACAGTCCAGAGTCAATATTTGCAACGATCACAATCGTCAAAATTAGCTCATTGAAAATTCAAGAACTAAAAGGTTAACATTTTACATCAACAAAATCAGAGTCATTGACAACAAGCTCATTACATCACAATTCTAGAACTAAAGGTTAATATTCATGAACATCAACAAAACCACATTCATTGACAAAAAGCTCATTACATGACATAAAATAAGACCTAAGCACAAAAAGCAAAACAGAAACTACACCAATCACTACAATTATATTGTTTAACATAAATGCCCTCATCCTTACAATATCTTCATCTCTAACTTTAACAACATTTTCCAACTCATATATTCTTTCTTCCAAGACATTATTTTGTTGAGCAAGCTTCATGATGAAATTTTATGCTTGGTTATGAAATGCACCATCAATCCATTTGAAGAAGCCATGACCGTTTTCTTTATTGCTCTTAAATTTTGGACATCCATAGAACCTCTTCCATAATTGTTGCTAGTGTAAGTTGTTCTGACTCTTGGTCTCAGATTGCATTGACATAAGTATATAGCCTCATTTTACACATAGCTTGAGCTTGAGCTTGACATATCTACACAACAACTAAGAACAACTAATAACTTCAAGAAAAACTAACAACTAATCAGGTTCATTCGAATTTTACCTATTAACAACAACATCAACCAACGCAAACCAATTAACTTCAACCAACAACAACCTAATATACACCTCAATCAAATTCTTCGTGACATATTAACTGAACACCAACCAATAAACAACATACCCATCTCGAAATTGGACACATGATCACTTAAAGAGAGGTTCTTGAGACAACCATTTTAGGGTGGATGACACCGAGCTGGGAGATACTTCGAGTTGATCAAGGACTCGTCTACGGAGCCAGCTAATGAATAAGCAATTATGTTCATCTTTCATCCACTTCTCACTCTTTTGTACTGAAAACTATTTTCGTATGAGATTCACGTGCTCTTCTGCATACTCTTCAACCCCCTCACTATTATGAAGGATGTGTAAATGAGCTTGAAGATGCATAGATCGAGATATGTTCTCAATTCGATCACCAACTGTCCCCTCCTTCAATTGAATCAGAAGCAATCCACTTTTGGTAGGCCTATGGCGTCAACCCCAGATAAGTAGTCATTGTAGAACTCAACAGCTTACTCAACAACATATCGCTCTACAATGCAAGCTTCCGGACAATATATGTTTTTCACAAATCCTTTAAAAACCTTCATATACCTCTCAACGAATGCATCCAAGTGAGGAACACCGGCCCACAATATTCTGATTTGTTCAACAAGGTGAAACGTCAAATGAACCATTATATCAAAAAATGATGGAGGAAAATACATCCCAAGATGACATAATGTAACTATAATTTCTGAGTATCCAAATATGCAGGATTTGTAACCTTGCTACAGATCTTCTTGAAGAAAAAACACATTTGAGTGATGGAATTTCAAATATTTTTAGGTAGAATACCACTTATAGCAATTGGTATGATTTCTTGCATCAAAACGTGGCAATCATGATATTTCATTCCCTGAAGCTTCAACTCTTTCAAGTTCACAAGACTTGGAACATTTGACGAAAAACCATTAGGAACCTTCACTTCCAAAATAGAATTAAGGAATTCCAATTCTCTTTTTTGAAAGTGTGTAGCATGCAGGGGGCAAGTATGTACGATTTCCACGAGTTTATGGTTTCAATTCAGGTCTAATCCCCATGGCTTCCATGTCTAACCTTTCTTTTATACTGTCCTTACTCTTCTGTGTATTTAATAAAGTGCCAATTAAACTATCACATATATTTTTCTCAATATGCATCACATCAAGACAGTGTCTTGTAGACAAATGCTCCAAATACGGAAGCGAGAAGAATAATGACTTTTTTTTTCTAGCCCTTCAGTGGGAGAGGGTTATCGAGCTTCTTTCCGTATGTAATATTCAAACTGTCCACAATTTCAAGAATTTGTTGCCCCCTTCAATGGTTCAGGAGCACTTCTTTCTTCTACTTCACCATTGGAAAATTGTCCTTAACTTTCTGTAGGGATGATCCATAGGAAGAAAACGAAAAAAGGCACCACAGATTATCTTCTACAATGTTTTAACCAACGGTGGTCAGTATCTTTCCCACAACGAGGACATGCTTCATGCCCTTTAACACTATAGCCTAACAAATTCCGATATGCTGGAAAGTTGTTTATCATGCAAAATAGCAAAGCTCTCAAGGATAAGGTCTCATTACGATGTGCATCATAAACTTCAATACCACTATCCCACATAACTTTCATCCTGCTATACGTTCATTCCAAGCATCAATCCTCCTTTCTAGATTCATCGATATTGACTCAAGCGAACGAACTTCTAAGACTTGTTCCACCTTTGGAAGGCCTTGCGTTATATCACCAGACCTCGATTTTTCATATATAAATGTAACTAATGTATCTCCTTCATAAATGATTTCCCCATAATGGCCATGAACAGTTGCTCCTGGGGTGGCTAAGTAGGGCTTGGCTGCTCTTATTACTACAGAGTCAACTTGAACAATTAGAACTTGACCCGCCTTTACGTGTGGCCCGTTCACTTGTAGCATACCAGATCTCAATGGATTGACGTAATTTTTCTACCGCGTGGATATTCCCATAATGATGGTGTTTTTCCAAAATAAAACTTTGTTGCTCAGCATCTTGGACTAGCCATCCCTTAGAAGGTATTGTTAAAAGATCATCAATTCCTAATGAAATAGATGTAGCAGTGGCTTGTTGGAAACCGAGAGTCTTTACTTGATCCAGAATGTGTGATGTATATGCCATTCCAAAATGATCTATTAATCTGCTAATAAGTCGTTTCATGGAAATTCCATCTATTACTTTATTGTGAAAGACCAGATTGGCTCCTTCTGCCATAAGTACCTCCATATTCCGCTGAGTGGGATTCGACAATGAATGGGTTTAAGTTAGTGATTGGAAAACTTCCTTTTCTCCTGAATCATCTAGTTCTACTATTTAGTTGACGACTAAGGTTATTAAATGAATTGTAATTACAATTGAACCGATCGAAAAGGAAATATGATTGAAAAGGTGCTCTAAAGTTAAAAATATCAATCAACGGTTGCAGATAGACATCTATATAATTCCCTGGCTGCTTTGGTCTAAATATCAACATCGATAACATCATATACTTCCTCCTTGTGCATATTGACGAAGGAAGATTATAGATTATAAGCACAATTGGCCAGGTACTGTGGGTGCTTGACTGAGGATTATTCCATCAGAAGACAATGCAAGACGCAAGTTTATAGGATCTCTACCAAACTCAGGATATAAGTCAATATCTTTCAATTGTTGAGCATCTGCAGGATGTCTTATATTACCATCATATTCTCTACCTTCTGCATGCCATCTCATATTTTTTGCATCCTCTGGATTGGCAAAAAACCTCTTGAATCGTTGAAAAATCGGAAAATACCACACAACCTTAGCTGGAACACCTTATCTCTTGTACCATGATTCTTGACAATTATGATTGGGACAACTATCGTATGATTCATATTCATTTCAATATAATATACAATCATTAGGACAAGCGTGAATTTTTTCATAGTCCATTTCTAATGAGCAGAGGATTTTTTCCCCTTATACGTACGATTAGGAAGAACATTGCCACTAGGAAGCATATCTTCTAAACTTCAAGTAAGGCTGTGAAGCTCTTGTCGGTCCATCCATGAACCGTTTTTAAATTAAAGAGTTTTAGAACCGCAAATAATTTAGTAAACTTGATACACAACATATAGAGAGGTAACTTAGCATCACTTAATAAATCTTCGAATTGATTAGGATGATCATACAAATTCTCTTTAACTGCTTCCATCATATCTTTGAGTCGGTCACATTCATAATCATAAACCTTGTCCACACCAATATTTACTACTTCCTTTTCACCATGTTATATCCAACGAGTGTAGGACTGATCGATCCCATCCGCAATCAATTGATCTTTTACTATATCGAATCGTACTCTTATTAAGACAATTTTTACACGGGCATAATATTCTTGTATGATTTTCAACAATTTTAACCGCAAACATGATAAAATCATCGACTCCTAGGATATACTCTCGTGTAACTCGACTAGATGACATCCACTTACGATCCATTTTATATCTAGGTACCACTAAAGTATGTTCAGAAAACAAAAGCAAGTAACTTGGCTTACTAGTAAAAAAAGCAATTACATTAACAAGATTTATATCAAATAAAATACCATACTAATAAACAAAAGCAAGTAATTAACAAGATTTCTAGCAAGTATAATAGCATACCAGTAAACTAAACAATAATTGAGTTCAGAACTAAAAAAAAATAAGTAATGGAAACTCGATGCACTAACATGATAGACCAGATTAAAAAAACAATAATTAAGTGCCAGTGGTATGCTCAAGTTCATAACTAAAAGCAAAAAATTCAAGAATTTAAGAAGCACTTACTCAGATCACCGACTCTTCTTAAATTCAAGTAGTAATTTCGTAAAACAATAGAAAATTTTGGGTTTGTTCTAATATTGAATGCCTATAATAGAATAATAAATCTTATCCATTAATAATTTCATAAGTAATTATGAAGTTAGAGACTGGTTCATGTGATTTACATACACTTGATACATACATCCTAAAGAATCATCCGATCTCCTGTGTAGATTGTAACACAAAAATTGCCACACAATTTTCATGAAATATATGTTGGAATGTAAACCTAGACTTATATGCACATATAACCACAATATACTCAAAGATAATACATAAAATGAGGAGCTGTAAAAGAGATTTTAGATTGTCCAATTTCCTTCTTTATTGTTGATGAATATGGATTCTACCTAAAAATCCCTGGCAGTGGCTACCTTGTTCTTAACATGTTTAATATTGAGCATGATTGGTAAAAGATCAAGTGTGCATCCACAACTTGACTATTTTAGTAGATTTGACCCTCTTGTTAAATCTACAATAATAATTAAAGTGGTTCTCATTTTTGTACCAAAATATTGACTATTTCAGCACATTCAACACATCAAAGTTCCTCACAAGCACATCGAAAAAACCTAAAAAAATTCAACCAAAAATTGCGGTCTCGAACCCTAATTCAGAGATCCCTAAAAACAACCTCTATTCATTTACTAACCTTGATGAAGTAAATCTGACTGGTCGATCACCTTCAAAACAGATTCTTCCACTTATAACAGTAAGCTCACCTGCACAAGGGACGATAGGAAACAAATTACAATATAGACAAACTTCTGGTCAATGGTTATGCTTTAACAAAATCAGAACAAAAACACAGTGAATAAAAGGTGTCTTATTATCTTCTTAACAATCTTACACAAGAGAAGTAACATGCATGTGTTTACAGTCTATCACCTAACGAGATACATTATTTAGTGATTAAAGTATTATTATATGTGGATTATAACCCTCTTGACCTCTCTTTTGAAAGAATGCTCCATATTTTTATCTACTTCAACCACTGCATAATATACAATATAATTTGATTTCAATGTATTGGCTGTTAGCCAGGTGAATACCACATGTCCAAGCATAGCCTCATCACATTCAAGACCGTAATCATAGAAAATCTCAAATAGGTTCAAATATGTTAGAATGATTTATTTGAGTTTCATTTTGAACATGATCTAGGTAATCTGGTAATATCTCGTATGAGTTTTAACTTTCAGGGAGGCCACCACAAAATTCAAAGAAGATTAGGGACTTCGTAGTATATGCACTTGAAAGACTATTTGTTGATATTTCTTGGTTATTCACTTAAATGTCAGATAACTCAAACTTCCGTGAGTTTGAGATTCGTTTTTACCCTCGCTATAGGGGTTTTCATCCTCAATCTCGTAACCTCCCAATAGTCACATTGTCATTTATATTTGCACAAACAAGCACAATTCAGTAACTAAGCAGTTGCAACAAAACCCTAACTTAATCATGGAACCTCAAAGTTTGCATCGCACAAAACATTCAACTATTTCATAATACCAATTTCAATAAACCGTTTCACAACTGACTACCATTGTCAGTCAAGTACATCCATCGATCACAACAAAATCATAATCGCTACCTCCTTTCTCTTTGAGCGAAACACAAACTGAATTTGTTTATAAAGAAATCGGAAAGCCCAAAAAGAAACCCTAATTAGAGAAGCTAAGATTAATCATATACGTAGGCGGAAGATATCTGGCAAGTAGAGAGCAATGAATAAAAATGAGGTAGAACCTATAGAGGCGCCGATCTTCAATGACACCGGCAGACACGAGCGCAAACTGGGGCGCCGATGGAGAGAACTCGAACAGGGGCACCGACGGAGGAACTCCAACAAGGGCGCAATGGTGGAGACGAAAACGGACATCGCCGGTGGAGACGAACACGGTCAGCGCCGGTGACGAATGCATATATGGGGCTGGAAATGGAGTATTGAAGAGACAAAGTATTGCAGAGACGAACACAATGGAGACAGAGTGAAGAGGATGAACTGCTTTAGGGCTTTTCGTTGAAAAAAATAAGGTTTAGAATTTTACTTGGTTGGATATTAATGAAAAGATAAAATAAATATTTTTTCCACTTTAATTAGTCAATTCTCTACAAGATCTTTCTTCTATCTATTAGTGGATGCCTATTAGTGGAGGGCCATTGACATGATTTTCTTTCATTGTTCAACATACAAATTTATAAGCAGAAAAGGAGTAAAGTGGATTTTCTTAATTTTGTGTGATATGTTGAAACAATATGTAAATGCAAACAAAGGAAATATTATTTTTGTAAAATAATTATATAATTTTAAGTGAGTAGTTAGGTGAAAAAAATGTGAGTAGTTACAGGAGTTTTTTTAAGATAAAATTTCCATGAAAAATATTATATATTTTAAAATGTGTTTATCTATTTAATGTTTTTAGGAGTTTTTAAAAAACTCCTGACCTTGAATTATTTTTTCAGGAGTTTTATAAAACTCTTGAGAATAAAGTCCTGTAAAATAGATGATTTGTACTAGTGACTTACTAGATTTAGACATGCTCAGGTGTACAACTATAGAGATACGCAAAGAGAGAATCGATTAGAAAATCAGAGTTAGACATGCTCGGAAGCCCTAAATCATACGTGTGGAATAAATCAATCGAATTGGCCTCAAAATCTCTCTTAAGTATCGAGAAATAGATGAAACCCCCCATAAACTAATCGACACGGCTAGATTACAAAACTTCAAAATCGAAATCGAACCCTAGAATTTGGGGTGAATATGAGGTCATGAAAGTGTAATTTGGATTTGGGAGTGAATATAAGATTTCAATTAAAAAACAAAAGAGAATAAGGGTATTGCAGTAATTTCATGGAGAAAACAATAAAATCTAACAAAAGTGTGGCTTGTGTAGTTAATGGCTAACAAATTTCATTTAATAGGTGTATTAAACATATTTTTTTGTATAACGGGTGGTTGTGGTGAAATAGCCCTATTTAACTAGTGGTTTCCGGAATTTCTCTCTTATAATTAACCTCTATCTCGTATTCACATATTTCAAGGATTCCCGAAGACTTGAAATAGATTATGTATAAATTTTACAATAGTCAATCACGCGATTTAACTCTTCATCAATTGTGTTTTATGGACCGCGACATTCGCAATCCCTCTCAACACAATCAATGACGACGAAAGTGGATAGTGAGTAAAGGCTCATCGCATATCTGATGCGCAAAGGCTTGGCTGTTAGCGCGTTAAAGTGAAAGGTGGACACATTCACGTGACGCCCACCGAACCATGTTCAAGTGCGGTCTAATAAGGATACAACAATGCTCGATTAGGTGGAAAGCATGCAAGTTATCACGAGCTGACATGTGTCTAAGGACAACACACAAACAAATAGGTGAGGGAAGTCTATAAATAGCCCTTCACTCCCTTCCTTAGAAAGGTTCGAATTTTAAAAAAAAGGATTGGATATGTGAGGAATCTCAGACAAAACCAGATTTTATCATCATACTCGTTTGTAAAGAAACACTTGAAAACTAATTGTGCGGAAGCAAAAGTGTTTGAAAGAGAGAATGATGAATTTCAGAATTGAGAATGAAATCCATTGAAGGGAACAAAGTTTGTTACAGATATTTATACTCACACAATGAGTAGCTGACGTGGACAAACAAACTAACAAACTCTCTAATGAAATAGAACTAGTAATTAACATATACTAGTAATCCAACCCCCCCCCCCCCCGAAGCTTGTGGGTGCTCTAGCAAACCAGGTAAGGCCTTTGTAAGGAAATCTGCTAATTGAGCATGACCAGGGACATGAGACAACGAAGTTGTTCCCGAGCATAATGACAGTCTAACTCAATGTGTTTCGCATGCTCGTGAAACACAGGATTGCGGGCAATATAGATAGCAGATTGACTATCACACTTGACAGGTATTGGTGCTATGCCTGCCACACCCAACTCTGCCGAAAGACGACTAAGCCAGGCTAATTCTGTACAAACTCTACGCAGAGAGCGATATTCAGCTTCAGCTGAACTAAGGGAAACACTCTGTTGCTTCTTTGATTTCCAAGAAATCAATGATCCACCAAGGAATATCACAAATCCACTAACTGAACGCCTGGAGATCGGGCAGGATGCCCAATCTGCATCACAATATGCCAGAAGACGAGTATCGGGCAAAGAATTGAGCAACTTTGCAATCTGATCTGTAGTCAAGTCTGTCAAGGCAGAACCAGCAAACTTCCCATCCTGTTTCTTAGTTCTGTCCCTGTAATTCTCAGGAAAGCCATGTAGGAAGAAACACTTATCAACAGTGTGATTTGTTTTTTTACAGTTAGTGCAGAGAAGAGGTTTTCTATCTGTTCGAGCCTTCGGATGAACCTGCTTGTGAGCAACAACATTCATAGCTGCACTATCAGGATGAGGCATAGTAACAGACTGTATTTCTCTTTGTTTCTCTTCCTGCAACAACATAGCATAAGCCTGTGGAACACTTCGCAAAGGTTTCATCAGCAAAATATTGTTGCTCACAATTGGCCTATGTTAGAGGCACCAAACACAAAGCTCTGATACCATGAAAACTAATTGTGCGGAAGCAAAAGTGTTTGAAGAGAGAATGATGAATTTCAGAATTGAGAATGAAATCCATTGAAGGGAACAAAGTTTGTTACAGATATTTATACTCACACAATGAGTAGCTGACGTGGACAAACAAACTAACAAACTCTCTAATGAAATAGAACTAGTAATTACATATACTAGTAATCCAACAACACTGAACTTAATTAATACTCCATCCGGATATAAATACATGTTTTAGACAAAATTTTACACATATTAAGGTAGATTTTTTTATTAAATAACTCTATTAAAGTGACACTGGAAATGTAAAAATAATGTCTAGTAATATAAAGTAGATTTTTAATTAATAAATAAATAGAGATAAATATAGTAAGTAATTTTTTTAAATAAAAATATGTATTTATATTTAATAAAAATATTTTAAAATAATATATATTTGTATTCGACAAGGAGTACTGCATATCACGCTTTCTCATTCAAACACTTCTCCAATGAACATAAAACGCTTGAATGCTTAATTTTATATTCCCTCTAATGAGAATAACATAACATCTGAAAGAACACTAAACGTCCACACCCCAACATTTATAAAATGTGCTCTAATAATCTCGACAGTCCGATATAACTTCAATTAATTGTTCACGTGACACACTATCATCCGTCAATGCCATGGGCCTCTCCACGTGACACACTATATTTATATTTATGATATTTAAATTAAATACAATATATGCAAATCTAAAATTTCTAAATCCATTAATTTATATAATACCTTATGGTATCCTTTAATCTGTGTCTTTGGACACCTTTATAGTTTTAACTATAACAATTATTACTATTTTTATGATACCTCAGAGTATCCTTCAACTTGTGCTTTTGAGCACCTTTATGGTTTCGAATATAACAATTTTTTTTTATGAATATTGAATACTGGAATTGTCGGGGTACAAGAAGACCTGATTTCTGGACTGAAATTTCTTTTATAAAACGAGCCACTCAATGGATATTCTATGTTTAGCTGAGACTAAATCAAATATAATACCAAATAATAACTTCTTACACAAATTAGGATTTAAACAAATTTATATTGCCCCAGCAGATCAAACCAGAGGTGGATTATGGATTCTTGTAACAAATTCAATTAATGCCAATTATTTTTCAATCAATTATAATAAAAATAATCTAATTATTCTAAATTATAAGAATAACAATATTCATTTCCAACTTTATTTCATTTATGCTCCAGCAGACACTGCTAATAAACCGCTGTATTGGAACAAACTTTATAGAAAAAATTTCAAAAGCTAACACTCCATTTTTGATAATAGGTGATTTCAATGAAATTGCATGTGCTTCAGATAAATGGGGTGGAGTTCCTCCAAATTATCAAAGATTCCAACGAATCCAAGACCTTACAAATCTTTTCGGTTTAATGTCTGTACCCAATAAAGGTTTTCCATTCACATGGAGAAAATCAGTAAACATAGCAAATATGATTTGGAAAAACTCGATAGATGTATGATACAACCAATTTTTAATAATTGGTTTAAATCCATAGAAACAACACACCTTCCGTTTACAACTTCTGACCACTGTTATATAGTTCTTAAATTAGAAAATAATTCTAATCGGAAGAATTATCCTTATCGATTTGAAAATACCTGGATAGATCATCCATATTATATTATTCTGGTTAGAAAAGCTTGGTCCATCAATCAAGAAGGATCCTACATGTTCAATCTCTATATGAAACAACATTATCTGAAAAACATATCCAAAAACTGGAGGAAACAATTTACAGATAATAACCATAACAAACTTATCAATGCTAGTAATAATTTAAACCAAGTCCAACAAGTTATCTTAAATGATCCGCAAAACGTTTATTTAATCAACAAACTTCAAAACATTACAAATCAATATAACGCTCTCCTTTCATTTCAACATAAATATTGGATTGAAAGGGCGAAGGTACAACATTTTTTTGTTATGGATAAAAACACTAAATATTTTCAAAATATAGCAAAACAACAAAATTTTAAACACAAAATTACTTCTTTTACCTCTATTGAGGGCATTCAATACTCGGAACAATCTCAAATTCAAGAAGCGATTACCAAGGATCTTCAAATCCGATTTAATCCTCAACACATCCATCCTTTACATATTAATGATTTCGATATTATCCCTAAAATCATTTCGGACTCAGATAATTGTATCCTTCTAAAAAATCCTTCTGATGTGGAAATCAAAAATATTGTTCTCGATCTTCCAAAAAATAAAACTTGTGGCCCGGATGGATTCCCTGCGGAATTTTATCAGGCTTATTGGGGGAAATCTGTAACAAAATATGTGCAGACATTTTTTCATAGCCAATCCCTTTTATCTGAATCAACTCACTCTTTCATATCTCTAATCCCTAAAACAAATAACCCTCAAACAATTAATCATTTTCGGCCTATCAGTTTATGTAACACTATTTACAAGATTATTACAAAATTAATGGCTAATAGATTGCAGAATCTATTACCTAAAATTATTAATCCTTTACAGGGTGCATTTGTACAAATCCGTTTAATTCAAAACAATATTCTAATTGCACATGAAATCTTTGACTCTTTTTTCATAAGAAAAATAAAGGTACTAGAGGGTGGATGGCTATTAAAAATTGATATGGAAAATACTTATGATAAAATTCAATGGTCATTTATTCAACAAATTATGCTATCTTTTGGATTCTCAGTTAATTGGACTAACTTAATTATGAAATGTATCTCTTCGGCCTCCTTTTCTGTCCTGGTTAATAATGAACCAGGACCCAATTTTAAGCCTAAATGTGGTATTCGGCAAGGTGATCCTATTGCTCCTTTCATATTTATCATTGCTATGGAATATTTGGCAAGATATCTCAATATAGAAGAACAAAAACAAAATCATAAGGTTGGCATCAAATTATGTAACAATGGAACATGTATCCCTTTTCTCAGTTTTGCGGATGATAATATAATTTTTGCAAATGCAAATACTACTAATGCAAGATTTATTAAGCATACTCTAAATCACTTATCTAAAATCTCTGGTTTAAAAATAAATTACGATAAAAGTTCCATTCAATTCTCTAGAAATATTCAATCTAACATTAAAAATAGTATAGCTTCAGAACTCCAAATTCGTATCACAATTACCATGGAAAAATACCTAGGTATTCCAATATTAGAAGGTAAAGTTAAAAACGAATGTTTTGACTATGCTATTACGAAACTTAAAAATCAACTCTCGAATTGGAAATCCAATACTTTGTCACAAGCAGGTAGAACAATTCTAATACAATCGAATCTTCTTTCTCAGACAAATTATCTAATGCAAAGTTTTTTCCTACCAACTGGAATTCATAAACAAATTGACGAAGTTAACAAAAAATTCTTCTAGAATAAATTCGATCATAGTTCTAGAGCTCTCATTTCATGGGATTATATCTGTCAGCCAAAGCAAAATGGTGGAATGGGTCTTCAAAAGGCTGAAAATATTAATATTGCTCTACAGATGAAGCTATTATGGAAAATTGTTAATGATAACAATAATAATATGTGGGTTAAAATTATTAAAGAGAAAATTATTAAGAATAATAACATTTTACATTACAACAAAAAATCTAAACATTCATGGTAATTTGGGCATCTACTTCACCTAAGAGATATATTCAGAAATGGTCTTTTCTGGGTTGTGGGCAATGGTAATCGAATTAGTTTTTGGTATGATAATCGGATTCCGAATATTAATATTAAACAATTTTTTAATCCGGCTACTCATAATATTGACAGTAAAGTATCTGGTTTTATTACGACATCTAAGCAATGGGACCCAATCAAATTAGCTACATTTCTTCCCATTACTATTGTTAATCATATAATCAAAATCTTTATTCCGTCCTCAGATATAGAAGATAAACTTATTTGGAATCTCTCCAGTTCAGGGGAATTTAATACCAAGTCAGCAATTGAACTAACTAAGAAGCAATGTACAAGCACGAATAGTACTATCTTTACAAAAATGTGGAACCTCAATATTCCGCCCAAAATAAAGAACTTCTTATGGAAAGCTTTATATGACTGCCTTCCAACTACAGAAAGATTGAATATGTACTTTAATAGAGTTCCAAATTGTAGAAAACACGTGTTTGATCAGCTATTGTTCGCTGTCACTAAGGTTCATTAAGCCTTA